>NC_090646.1:266830950-267130950 GCF_040937935.1 Hyperolius riggenbachi
GCCCCCCGAAAACCCCATTTTTTCCCATAGACTTTCATTGGAAAATTTTAAACTTTCACCAATCAGACAGATCTGAAGGTAAACTCACCAAACTTGGGTCACTTAGTCATGGGGTTGAAATAAAATTTCTTTCACATTTTGGGGACTGCAAAAGTGGGTGGAGCCACAAACAACCAATCGCATTTTCCCTATTGACTTCAATGGGAAAATTGTAAAAGCTGTCATTCTAACAGTTCTAACAGCCAGAGTCCCTAAACTTGGCACCGTGGGTCACTGGGTTACTATGGTTAACAATTTTAAAAAGTGGGCGGAGCCTAAAACAGCCAATCACATTTCAGCTGTTTGTTTTATATGGGAAAATTTGAATTGCAGCTTGGGTTGTGGCTTGGGTTCAAATTTTAAAAGTGGGCGGAGCCACAAGCAGCCAATTGAATTTCAGTGATTTATTTACATGGGAACATTTAAAATGCTGCTATTCTCATATTATTGATGTCAAGGACCCCAAAGTTTACAAATGTTCTCACTGGGTGTTTGCACTTTAAGGTTAGAAAAAGTGGGCGGAGCCACCGACAACCAATCAGATTTCACCCATTGATTTTCAATGGAGAAATTAAAACTTCTGCCATTTCGACACTTTGAATGCCAGGATTCCCAAACCTTAAAGTGTTGGCCACTGAGTGACTGTGGTTCACAGTTAAGGGAAAAAAAGGGTGGGGCAATAACAGCCAATCAGATTTCAGCTATTGACCTTAATGAAGAAAGATTAACTACTGCTATTATTGCAGTTTAAATGCCAGGCATCCCAAACTTAGCACAATTACTCACTGGGCGACTGCAATCAAAATTTAGCAAAAGTGGACGGAGCCACAAACAGCCAATCAGATTTCACCTATTGACATCAATGTAAAATTTTCAAACATTGCCATTCTCACAGTTTTAAAGCCAGAGGCCCCAAACTTGGCACAGACCATGACTGGGGGACTGGGGTTAAAATTCAGAAAACTGGGCAGAGCTTACAACAGCCAATCAAATGTTACCTATTGCAATTCAATGGTAATATATACATTTCTGCTTTTTCACAGTCATGCTTTGGAATATGGCAGAAAATCTACCCAAAAAATGATTCAGTACCTCCTTCTAAATAAAACAATATCAGATATGTGCGGCTACATTGTTTCTGTAGTAAAAAGCAGTGTCCAAAGAAAGTTGTCAATAATTGAGCTTTCACAGAGCATAAATCACATGCTTGTATTTTCCAGTGTAGGTTGCTTACAATGAAGGCTCAGGTAAAGAGATTGTCAAATTCCCACCAAAAATGACTTCACTTAGTAAACTACACCCCCTGAGGTACCCTTGGATGGATGCATTGATACTTTGGGCTGCAGAGATTATTGGTGAAATTTGATGGAATGTATAACAAGAAAATGTAAAATTCATTTCTTTTATTCATATATGTTAGCTGTTCTGCTTTTTCACAGATATGCTTTGGAGTATTGTAGTAATTCACCCCAAAAATGATTCAGTAACTCCTTCTGAATAAAACAATATAATATATATGTGGCTACATTGTTTCTGTAGTAAAAACCAGTGTCCAGAGAAAGTTGTCAATATACAAACATTACATAAGCTAACTGTATAAGGATACAACCCCTGTATACAGTAACATTACACAGCATATATACATATATATGTATATATATATATATATATATGTGTGTGTGCGTGTGTGCATATATATATATATATATATACATACATATATATATATATATATATATATATATATATGTATATATATATATATATATATATATATATATATATATATATGTATATATATATATAGCTGACTTCACCTACATGCTGGGGGTGGATGGAAAGGGATCAGAGGGGTTTTGAGGTGAAATTATGTGAATAAATGTGTTTTTACACTGTAACGCTGTCTGTGAGACACAGACACACAGCAGCTACAGCTCTCTCTATCCAGAGATCACTGCAGCTGGTGGAGAAAGCTGGAGAGAATGCAACTTTGTTGCTTTCTATCTAGTGATCACAGTGATTGGCTCACAGCGATCACATGGTAGGGAGCCAATAAAACTGAGTCCTTACTGAATCATTAATGCCTCATTCACATCAGGTGCGTTTGGGATTGCACATAAATGGGCTTTAATAACGCAAGCGTGTTTTAGCACATTTTTGCACGTTTGTGTATGCATTTCTATGTGTTTTTTCCCCTGAATAATGGGAGGGCTGGGCAGGATTTCTATATGTGTACAGAACTACAATTACAAATACAATTATGCATAAAAAAATACACATTACCTTGCGTTTATGTGCACTTCTGCGTGCTTTTGTGTGATAAAAAGAAAACGGGCATTGACTTTCATTACATGCGTTGCTAATTAGCAACGCTCAAAAATGCTGACAACCCTAAGTGTCAGCATCACTCTTTATTGCAGTGCAATGACCTGCATGGGGTCAATTGATTTAAATACATTTTATAGACACCATGCGTTATGCATGGTGTCAGCGTTATGCTACAGTGCATAAAAACATCCAAGATGTGAACGAGCCCTAACTACTCAGCTGTCATGATCTACCACAGCCGATTCACCAGCAGCATGCACAGTCGATTGACACAGTACCGTTGAAATCCGGCGGTGTAAATACTATGCCGCTTCTGAGACAAGTGGCCACAACTGCGGCATAGGATTTACTTATCTCTAGGCAATTGAGCAGTATCTTTTGCATTTTCAGCTTGCCTCTCATGTGCGTCCTGTGCGGTGCATGGCCAGATTTTGCCGCAAGATTAATAAATCTCTATGCGTCTGCATTTGCATTTTTGCTCTCGCTTGTATTGTTGACTTTGATATCAGCATGAAGCAATCACTTTCAAGAAAGAAAAAAAACAAATGCAGGCATTGCTGTGGTAACTAGCGGCGTAATTCTGACGTTAGGACTGGTGAAATTGCGCACAGCAAAATTATCAGCCTTTTATATATCACACCCTTAATCTCAAATTCACTGCGATAAGCTTATTTTAACCATTTATGCCACGCGGACGTGAGATTCACATCCCCAGCGGCAGCTGCTATAGCCGCAGGGACGCGCTAGTCACGTCCCTGCAGTTTGGGGGGTGTGTGCACGCAATCGTGCAGGCAGATGCTCACGTTCGTGATGTTGCCGGCAACAGGGGCGATTGGATGAAGGGGACAAAAGTCCCCTGTGCCAATCCGTACATGTCCACCGAGAATAAACACTGTGTTTGTTCAAATACAGTGTTTATTCTTAAATAGAGCCGCCGCGCTTCCTTCTGCCGACGATTTCCGCCACGCTTCCTCCTGCCGACAATTTCTGCCGCTTTCCGCCACCCGATCGATAGACTAATGAATGGGAACAAAGTTCCCATTTATTAATCTCCCCACCGGACACCCGTGATGCAGGCTTTAATTGAAGCCTGCATCACTTCCCTAGTAACAATGTAGCAACAAATTGTTTCTTATGTAGCATACTTGTACACTACATAGGATTTTGCTCAGCGGGGACATCTTGTGGCCAAATAGTAAAATGACATCTACTAACTTTAGGGAACAAAAACTAAATAAAAGGCCATATTATTATAAATGTATGGGCTAAAAATTAGCGATGGATGTAAAGCTGAAAAATTTTACCTTTATTTCCAAATAAAATATTGTCACCATACATTATACTAGGGATATAATTTTATGGTTGCATTAACCAGGACAAATGGGCAAATAAAATAGGTGGATTTTAATTACGGTAGCATGTGGTATTTTACAACTATAATGGCCGAAACCTGAGAAATAATGATTTTTTCCATTTTTTTCCTAATTATTTCACTTAAAATGCATTTAGAATAAAATAATTCTTAGCATAATGTTCCACCTAAAGAAAGCTTAATTGGTGGTGGAAAAAACAAGGTATAGATCACTTCTTTGTGATAAGTAATGATAAAGTTATTGGGGAATGAAAGGGAAGAGCGCTGAAATGGGAAAATTCCTCTCGGTCATAAGGTGAAAAATACCCGCGGGCTGAAAAGGTTAAAAAAAAGTGGAAGGAGCCAGCAACAGCCAAAGGGAAAAAAATGACTTGCTGCTAAAATCAGTCAGAAAGTATTGTGACATAAAAACTGGGGCAGGCTTTACTGCTTTGTCTCCACCTAGGGGGTTGGAGTCTACAACCCCGGCCCAGCCATGGAATTTAGCCCACGTCGCCCATGGTTCGGTGGGCTGGACTGATCCAGGAATCGAACTCACAACCTTCCACTTGGTAGACACAGTACAGTAACCCTTCGCCAACACACCTGCCCAATGTAAATAGATGCAAATAATACTTTTAACATGGAAACTCCATTCTTCCTACAGTTTTAAGAGTTTTAGGAGTACATGTGTGAAATTTTGCACACTTCTTCGGCCCATAGCCGTGTAGGTTGCTTGTGCTCTGTTAAGCTATCTTACCCTCGGTGCCCCTGGGGCGGCCCCCCGAAAACCCCATTTTTTCCCATAGACTTTCATTGGAAAATTTTAAACTTTCACCAATCAGACAGATCTGAAGGTAAACTCACCAAACTTGGGTCACTTAGTCATGGGGTTGAAATAAAATTTCTTTCACATTTTGGGGACTGCAAAAGTGGGTGGAGCCACAAACAACCAATCGCATTTTCCCTATTGACTTCAATGGGAAAATTGTAAAAGCTGTCATTCTAACAGTTCTAACAGCCAGAGTCCCTAAACTTGGCACCGTGGGTCACTGGGTTACTATGGTTAACAATTTTAAAAAAGTGGGCGGAGCCTAAAACAGCCAATCACATTTCAGCTGTTTGTTTTATATGGGAAAATTTGAATTGCAGCTTGGGTTGTGGCTTGGGTTCAAATTTTAAAAGTGGGTGGAGCCACAAGCAGCCAATTGAATTTCAGTGATTTATTTACATGGGAACATTTAAAATGCTGCTATTCTTATATTATTGATGTCAAGGACCCCAAAGTTTACAAATGTTCTCACTGGGTGTTTGCACTTTAAGGTTAGAAAAAGTGGGCGGAGCCACCGACAACCAATCAGATTTCACCCATTGATTTTCAATGGAGAAATTAAAACTTCTGCCATTTCGACACTTTGAATGCCAGGATTCCCAAACCTTAAAGTGTTGGCCACTGAGTGACTGTGGTTCACAGTTAAGGGAAAAAAGGGGTGGGGCAATAACAGGCAATCAGATTTCAGCTATTGACCTTAATGAAGAAAGATTAACTACTGCTATTATTGCAGTTTAAATGCCAGGCATCCCAAACTTAGCACAATTACTCACTGGGCGACTGCAATCAAAATTTAGCAAAAGTGGGCGGAGCCACAAACAGCCAATCAGATTTCACCTATTGACATCAATGTAAAATTTTCAAACATTGCCATTCTCACAGTTTTAAAGCCAGAGGCCCCAAACTTGGCACAGACCATGACTGGGGGACTGGGGTTAAAATTCAGAAAACTGGGCAGAGCTTACAACAGCCAATCAAATGTTACCTATTGCAATTCAATGGTAATATATACATTTCTGCTTTTTCACAGTCATGCTTTGGAATATGGCAGAAAATCTACCCAAAAAATGATTCAGTACCTCCTTCTAAATAAAACAATATCAGATATGTGCGGCTACATTGTTTCTGTAGTAAAAAGCAGTGTCCAAAGAAAGTTGTCAATAATTGAGCTTTCACAGAGCATAAATCACATGCTTGTATTTTCCAGTGTAGGTTGCTTACAATGAAGGCTCAGGTAAAGAGATTGTCAAATTCCCACCAAAAATGACTTCACTTAGTAAACTACACCCCCTGAGGTACCCTTGGATGGATGCATTGATACTTTGGGCTGCAGAGATTATTGGTGAAATTTGATGGAATGTATAACAACAAAATGAAAAATGCATTTCTTTTATTCAGATATGTCAGCTGTTCTGCTTTTGTCGCAGATATGTTTTGGAGTATTGTAGTAATTCACCCCAAAAATAATGCAGTAACTCCTCCTGAACAAACCGATATAAGATATATGTGGCTACATTTTTTCTGTAGTAAAAACCAGTGTCCAGAGAAAGTTGTCAATAATTAAGCTTTCACAGAGCATAATTCACATGCTTGTATTTTCCAGCGTAGGCCACTTACAATGAAGTCTGAGGTAAAGAGATTGTCAAATTCCCACCATAAATGGCTTCATTTAGTAAATTACACCACCTGAGGTATCCTTCGATGGGTGTGTTGATAATTTTGGCTGCAGAGATTATTGGTGAAATTTGATGGAATGTATAACAAGAAAATGTAAAATTCATTTCTTTTATTCATATATGTTAGCTGTTCTGCTTTTTCACAGATATGCTTTGGATTATTGTAGTAATTCACCCCAAAAATGATTCAGTAACTCCTTCTGAATAAAACAATATAATATATATGTGGCTACATTGTTTCTGTAGTAAAAACCAGTGTCCAGAGAAAGTTGTCAATATACATACATTACATAAACTAACTGTATAAGGATACAGCCCCTGTATACAGTAACATTACACAGCATATATACATATATATATATATATATATATATATATATATATATATATATGTGTGTGTGCGTGTGTGCATATATATATATATATATATATACATACACATATATATATATATATATATATATATATATATATATATATATATATATATATATATATATATAGCTGACTTCACCTATATGCACCTATATGCTGGGGGTGGATAGAAAGGGATCAGAGGGGTTGTGAGGTGAAATTATGTGAATAAATGTGTTTTTACACTGTAACGCTGTCTGTGAGACACAGACACACAGCAGCTACAGCTCTCTCTATCCAGAGATCACTGCAGCTGGTGGAGAAAGCTGGAGAGAATGCAACTTTTGTTGCTTTCTATCTAGTGATCACAGTGATTGGCTCACAGCGATCACATGGTAGGGAGCCAATAAAACTGAGTCCTTACTGGATCATGAATGCCTCATTCACATCAGGTGTGTTTGGGATTGCACATAAATGGGCTTTAATAACGCAAGCGTGTTTCAGCACATTTTTGCACGTTTGTGTATGCATTTCTATGTGTTTTTTCCCCTGAATAATGGGAGGGCTGGGCAGGATTTCTCTATGTGTACAGAACTACAATTACAAATACAATTATGCATAAAAAAATACACATTACCTTGCGTTTATGTGCACTTCTGCGTGCTTTTGTGTGATAAAAAGAAAACGGGCATTGACTTTCATTACATGCGTTGCTAATTTGCAACGCTCAAAAATGCTGACAACCCTAAGTGTCAGCATCACTCTTTATTGCAGTGCAATGACCTGCATGGGGTCAATTGATTTAAATACATTTTATAGACACCATGCGTTATGCATGGTGTCAGCGTTATGCTACAGTGCATAAAAACATCCAAGATGTGAACGAGCCCTAACTACTCAGCTGTCATGATCTACCACAGCCGATTCACCAGCAGCGTGCACAGTCGATTGACACAGTACCGTTGAAATCCGGCGGTGTAAATACTATGCCGCTTCTGAGACAAGTGACCACAACTGCGGCATAGGATTTACTTATCTCTAGGCAATTGAGCAGTATCTTTTGCATTTTCAGCTTGCCTGTCATGTGCGTCCTGTGCGGTGCATGGCCAGATTTTGCCGCAAGATTAATAAATCTCTATGCGTCTGCATTTGCATTTTTGCTCTCGCTTGTATTGTTGACTTTGATATCAGCATGAACCAATCACTTTCAAGAAAAAAAAACCGAATGCGGGCATTGCTGTGGTAACTAGCGGCGCAATTCTGACGCTAGGACTGGTGAAATTGCGCACAGCAAAATTATCAGCCTTTCATATATCACACCCTTAATCTCAAATTCACTGCGATAAGCTTATTTTAACCATTTATGCCACGCGGACGTGAGATTCACATCCCCAACGGCAGCTGCTATAGCCGCAGGGACGCGCTAGTCACGTCCCTGCAGTTTGGGGGGGTGTGCACGCAATCGTGCAGGCAGATGCTCACGTTCGTGATGTTGCCGGCAACAGGGGCGATTGGATGAAGGGGACAAAAGTCCCCTGTGCCAATCCGTACATGTCCACCGAGAATAAACACTGTGTTTGTTCAAATACAGTGTTTATTCTTAAATAGAGCCGCCGCGCTTCCTTCTGCCGACGATTTCCGCCACGCTTCCTCCTGCCGACAATTTCTGCCGCTTTCCGCCACCCGATCGATAGACTAATGAATGGGAACAAAGTTCCCATTTATTAATCTCCCCACCGGACACCCGTGATGCAGGCTTTAATTGAAGCCTGCATCACTTCCCTAGTAACAATGTAGCAACAAATTGTTTCTTATGTAGCATACTTGTACACTACATAGGATTTTGCTCAGCGGGGACATCTTGTGGCCAAATAGTAAAATGACATCTACTAACTTTAGGGAACAAAAACTAAATAAAAGGCCATATTATTATAAATGTATGGGCTAAAAATTAGCGATGGATGTAAAGCTGAAAAAATTTACCTTTATTTCCAAATAAAATATTGTCACCATACATTATACTAGGGATATAATTTTATGGTTGCATTAACCAGGACAAATGGGCAAATAAAATAGGTGGATTTAAATTACGGTAGCATGTGGTATTTTACAACTAATATGGCCGAAACCTGAGAAATAATGATTTTTTCCATTTTTTTCCTAATTATTTCAGTTAAAATGCATTTAGAATAAAATAATTCTTAGCATAATGTTTCACCTAAAGAAAGCTTAATTGGTGGTGGAAAAAACAAGGTATAGATCACTTCTTTGTGATAAGTAATGATAAAGTTATTGGGGAATGAAAGGGAAGAGCGCTGAAATGGGAAAATTCCTCTCGGTCATAAGGTGAAAAATACCCGCGGGCTGAAAAGGTTAAAAAAAAGTGGGCGGAGCCAGCAACAGCCAAAGGGAAAAAAAATGACTTGCTGCTAAAATCAGTCAGAAAGTATTGTGACATAAAAACTGGGGCAGGCTTTACTGCTTTGTCTCCACCTAGGGGGTTGGAGTCTACAACCCCGGCCCAGCCATGGAATTTAGCCCACGTCGCCCATGGTTCGGTGGGCTGGACTGATCCAGGAATCGAACTCACAACCTTCCACTTGGTAGACACAGTACAGTAACCCTTCGCCAACACACCTGCCCAATGTAAATAGATGCAAATAATACTTTTAACATGGAAACTCCATTCTTCCTACAGTTTTAAGAGTTTTAGGAGTACATGTGTGAAATTTTGCACACTTCTTCGGCCCATAGCCGTGTAGGTTGCTTGTGCTCTGTTAAGCTATCTTACCCTCGGTGCCCCTGGGGCGGCCCCCCGAAAACCCCATTTTTTCCCATAGACTTTCATTGGAAAATTTTAAACTTTCACCAATCAGACAGATCTGAAGGTAAACTCACCAAACTTGGGTCACTTAGTCATGGGGTTGAAATAAAATTTCTTTCACATTTTGGGGACTGCAAAAGTGGGCGGAGCCACAAACAACCAATCGCATTTTCCCTATTGACTTCAATGGGTAAATTGTAAAAGCTGTCATTCTAACAGTTCTAACAGCCAGAGTCCCTAAACTTGGCACCGTGGGTCACTGGGTTACTATGGTTAACATTTTGAAAAAGTGGGCGGAGCCTACAACAGCCAATCACATTTCAGCTGTTTGTTTTATATGGGAAAATTTGAATTGCAGCTTGGGTTGTGGCTTGGGTTCAAATTTTAAAAGTGGGCGGAGCCACAAGCAGCCAATTGAATTTCAGTGATTTATTTACATGGGAACATTTAAAATGCTGCTATTCTCATATTATTGATGTCAAGGACCCCAAAGTTTACAAATGTTCTCACTGGGTGTTTGCACTTTAAGGTTAGAAAAAGTGGGCGGAGCCACCGACAACCAATCAGATTTCACCCATTGATTTTCAATGGAGAAATTAAAACTTCTGCCATTTCGACACTTTGAATGCCAGGATTCCCAAACCTTAAAGTGTTGGCCACTGAGTGACTGTGGTTCACAGTTAAGGGAAAAAAGGGGTGGGGCAATAACAGCCAATCAGATTTCAGCTATTGACCTTAATGAAGAAAGATTAACTACTGCTATTATTGCAGTTTAAATGCCAGGCATCCCAAACTTAGCACAATTACTCACTGGGCGACTGCAATCAAAATTTAGCAAAAGTGGGCGGAGCCACAAACAGCCAATCAGATTTCACCTGTTGACATCAATGTAAAATTTTCAAACATTGCCATTCTCACAGTTTTAAAGCCAGAGGCCCCAAACTTGGCACAGACCATGACTGGGGGATTGGGGTTAAAATTCAGAAAACTGGGCAGAGCTTACAACAGCCAATCAAATGTTACCTATTGCAATTCAATGGTAATATATACATTTCTGCTTTTTCACAGTCATGCTTTGGAATATGGCAGAAACTCTACCCAAAAAATGATTCAGTACCTCCTTCTAAATAAAACAATATCAGATATGTGCGGCTACATTGTTTCTGTAGTAAAAAGCAGTGTCCAAAGAAAGTTGTCAATAATTGAGCTTTCACAGAGCATAAATCACATGCTTGTATTTTCCAGTGTAGGTTGCTTACAATGAAGGCTCAGGTAAAGAGATTGTCAAATTCCCACCAAAAATGACTTCACTTAGTAAACTACACCCCCTGAGGTACCCTTGGATGGATGCATTGATACTTTGGGCTGCAGAGATTATTGGTGAAATTTGATGGAATGTATAACAACAAAATGAAAAATGCATTTCTTTTATTCAGATATGTCAGCTGTTCTGCTTTTGTCGCAGATATGTTTTGGAGTATTGTAGTAATTCACCCCAAAAATAATGCAGTAACTCCTCCTGAACAAACCGATATAAGATATATGTGGCTACATTTTTTCTGTAGTAAAAACCAGTGTCCAGAGAAAGTTGTCAATAATTAAGCTTTCACAGAGCATAATTCACATGCTTGTATTTTCCAGCGTAGGCCACTTACAATGAAGTCTGAGGTAAAGAGATTGTCAAATTCCCACCATAAATGGCTTCATTTAGTAAACTACACCACCTGAGGTATCCTTCGATGGGTGTGTTGATAATTTTGGCTGCAGAGATTATTGGTGAAATTTGATGGAATGTATAACAAGAAAATGTAAAATTCATTTCTTTTATTCATATATGTTAGCTGTTCTGCTTTTTCACAGATATGCTTTGGAGTATTGTAGTAATTCACCCCAAAAATGATTCACTAACTCCTTCTGAATAAAACAATATAATATATATGTGGCTACATTGTTTCTGTAGTAAAAACCAGTGTCCAGAGAAAGTTGTCAATATACATACATTACATAAGCTAACTGTATAAGGATACAACCCCTGTATACAGTAACATTACACAGCATATATACATATATATGTATATATATATATATATATATATATATATATATATATATATATATATATATATATATATATATATATATATATGTGTGTGTGCGTGTGTGCATATATATATATATATATACATACATATATATATATATATATATATATATATATATATATATATATGTATATATATATATATAGCTGACTTCACCTACATGCTGGGGGTGGATGGAAAGGGATCAGAGGGGTTGTGAGGTGAAATTATGTGAATAAAGGTGTTTTTACACTGTAACGCTGTCTGTGAGACACAGACACACAGCAGCTACAGCTCTCTCTATCCAGAGATCACTGCAGCTGGTGGAGAAAGCTGGAGAGAATGCAACTTTGTTGCTTTCTATCTAGTGATCACAGTGATTGGCTCACAGCGATCACATGGTAGGGAGCCAATAAAACTGAGTCCTTACTGAATCATTAATGCCTCATTCACATCAGGTGCGTTTGGGATTGCACATAAATGGGCTTTAATAACGCAAGCGTGTTTCAGCACATTTTTGCACGTTTGTGTATGCATTTCTATGTGTTTTTTCCCCTGAATAATGGGAGGGCTGGGCAGGATTTCTATATGTGTACAGAACTACAATTACAAATACAATTATGCATAAAAAAATACACATTACCTTGCGTTTATGTGCACTTCTGCGTGCTTTTGTGTGATAAAAAGAAAACGGGCATTGACTTTCATTACATGCGTTGCTAATTAGCAACGCTCAAAAATGCTGACAACCCTAAGTGTCAGCATCACTCTTTATTGCAGTGCAATGACCTGCATGGGGTCAACTGATTTAAATACATTTTATAGACACCATGCGTTATGCATGGTGTCAGCGTTATGCTACAGTGCATAAAAACATCCAAGATGTGAACGAGCCCTAACTACTCAGCTGTCATGATCTACCACAGCCGATTCACCAGCAGCGTGCACAGTCGATTGACACAGTACCGTTGAAATCCGGCGGTGTAAATACTATGCCGCTTCTGAGACAAGTGGCCACAACTGCGGCATAGGATTTACTTATCTCTAGGCAATTGAGCAGTATCTTTTGCATTTTCAGCTTGCCTGTCATGTGCGTCCTGTGCGGTGCATGGCCAGATTTTGCCGCAAGATTAATAAATCTCTATGCGTCTGCATTTGCATTTTTGCTCTCGCTTGTATTGTTGACTTTGATATCAGCATGAAGCAATCACTTTCAAGAAAAAAAAAACGAATGCGGGCATTGCTGTGGTAACTAGCGGCGTAATTCTGACGTTAGGACTGGTGAAATTGCGCACAGCAAGATTATCAGCCTTTCATATATCACACCCTTAATCTCAAATTCACTGCGATAAGCTTATTTTAACCATTTATGCCACGCGGACGTGAGATTCACATCCCCAGCAGCAGCTGCTATAGCCGCAGGGACGCGCTAGTCACGTCCCTGCAGTTTAGAGGGGGTGTGCACGCAATCGTGCAGGCAGATGCTCACGTTCGTGATGTTGCCGGCAACAGGGGCGATTGGATGAAGGGGACAAAAGTCCCCTGTGCCAATCCGTACATGTCCACCGAGAATAAACACTGTGTTTGTTCAAATACAGTGTTTATTCTTAAATAGAGCCGCCACGCTTCCTCCTGCCGACAATTTCTGCCGCTTTCCGCCACCCGATCGATAGACTAATGAATGGGAACAATGTTCCCATTTATTAATCTCCCCACCGGACACCCGTGATGCAGGCTTTAATTGAAGCCTGCATCACTTCCCTAGTAACAATGTAGCAACAAATTGTTTCTTATGTAGCATACTTGTACACTACATAGGATTTTGCTCAGCGGGGACATCTTGTGGCCAAATAGTAAAATGACATCTACTAACTTTAGGGAACAAAAACTAAATAAAAGGCCATATTATTATAAATGTATGGGCTAAAAATTAGCGATGGATGTAAAGCTGAAAAAATTTACCTTTATTTCCAAATAAAATATTGTCACCATACATTATACTAGGGATATAATTTTATGGTTGCATTAACCAGGACAAATGGGCAAATAAAATAGGTGGATTTTAATTACGGTAGCATGTGGTATTTTACAACTATAATGGCCGAAACCTGAGAAATAATGATTTTTTCCATTTTTTTCCTAATTATTTCAGTTAAAATGCATTTAGAATAAAATAATTCTTAGCATAATGTTCCACCTAAAGAAAGCTTAATTGGTGGTGGAAAAAACAAGGTATAGATCACTTCTTTGTGATAAGTAATGATAAAGTTATTGGGGAATGAAAGGGAGGAGCGCTGAAATGGGAAAATTCCTCTCGGTCATAAGGTGAAAAATACCCGCGGGCTGAAAAGGTTAAAAAAAAGTGGGCGGAGCCAGCAACAGCCAAAGGGAAAAAAATGACTTGCTGCTAAAATCAGTCAGAAAGTATTGTGACATAAAAACTGGGGCAGGCTTTACTGCTTTGTCTCCACCTAGGGGGTTGGAGTCTACAACCCCGGCCCAGCCATGGAATTTAGCCCACGTCGCCCATGGTTCGGTGGGCTGGACTGATCCAGGAATCGAACTCACAACCTTCCACTTGGTAGACACATTACAGTAACCCTTCGCCAACACACCTGCCCAATGTAAATAGATGCAAATAATACTTTTAACATGGAAACTCCATTCTTCCTACAGTTTTAAGAGTTTTAGGAGTACATGTGTGAAATTTTGCACACTTCTTCGGCCCATAGCCGTGTAGGTTGCTTGTGCTCTGTTAAGCTATCTTATCCTCGGTGCCCCCCGAATACCCCATTTTTTCCCATAGACTTTCATTGGAAAATTTTAAACTTTCACCAATCAGACAGATCCGAAGGTAAACTCACCAAACTTGGGTCACTTAGTCGTGGGGTTGAAATAAAATTTCTTTCACATTTTGGGGACTGCAAAAGTGGGCGGAGCCACAAACAACCAATCACATTTTCCCTATTGACTTCAATGGGAAAATTGTAAAAGCTGTCATTCTAACAGTTTTAAAGCCAGAGTCCCTAAACTTGGCACCGTGGGTCACTGGGTTACTATGGTTAACATTTTGAAAAAGTGGGCGGAGCCTACAACAGCCAATCACATTTCAGCTGTTTGTTTTATATGGGAAAATTTGAATTGCAGCTTGGGTTGTGGCTTGGGTTCAAATTTTAAAAGTGGGCGGAGCCACGAGCAGCCAATTGAATTTCAGTGCTTTATTTACATGGGAACATTTAAAATGCTGCTATTCTCATATTATTGATGTCAAGGACCCCAAAGTTTACAAATGTTCTCACTGGGTGTTTGCACTTTAAGGTTAGAAAAAGTGGGCGGAGCCACCGACAACCAATCAGATTTCACCCATTGATTTTCAATGGAGAAATTAAAACTTCTGCCATTTCGACACTTTGAATGCCAGGATTCCCAAACCTTAAAGTGTTGGCCACTGAGTGACTGTGGTTCACAGTTAAGGGAAAAAAGGGGTGGGGCAATAACAGCCAATCAGATTTCTGCTATTGACCTTAATGAAGAAAGATTAACTACTGCTATTATTGCAGTTTAAATGCCAGGCATCCCAAACTTAGCACAATTACTCACTGGGCGACTGCAGTCAAAATTTAGCAAAAGTGGGCGGAGCCACAAACAGCCAATCAGATTTCACCTATTGACATCAATGTAAAATTTTCAAACATTGCCATTCTCACAGTTTTAAAGCCAGAGGCCCCAAACTTGGCACAGACCATGACTGGGGGACTGGGGTTAAAATTCAGAAAACTGGGCAGAGCTTACAACAGCCAATCAAATGTTACCTATTGCAATTCAATGGTAATATATACATTTCTGCTTTTTCACAGTCATGCTTTGGAATATGGCAGAAAATCTACCCAAAAAATGATTCAGTAACTCCTTCTAAATAAAACAATATCAGATATGTGCGGCTACATTGTTTCTGTAGTAAAAAGCAGTGTCCAAAGAAAGTTGTCAATAATTGAGCTTTCACAGAGCATAAATCACATGCTTGTATTTTCCAGTGTAGGTTGCTTACAATGAAGGCTCAGGTAAAGAGATTGTCAAATTCCCACCAAAAATGACTTCACTTAGTAAACTACACCCCCTGAGGTACCCTTGGATGGATGCATTGATACTTTGGGCTGCAGAGATTATTGGTGAAATTTGATGGAATGTATAACAACAAAATGAAAAATGCATTTCTTTTATTCAGATATGTCAGCTGTTCTGCTTTTGTCGCAGATATGTTTTGGAGTATTGTAGTAATTCACCCCAAAAATAATGCAGTAACTCCTCCTGAACAAACCGATATAAGATATATGTGGCTACATTTTTTCTGTAGTAAAAACCAGTGTCCAGAGAAAGTTGTCAATAATTAAGCTTTCACAGAGCATAATTCACATGCTTGTATTTTCCAGCGTAGGCCACTTACAATGAAGTCTGAGGTAAAGAGATTGTCAAATTCCCACCATAAATGGCTTCATTTAGTAAACTACACCACCTGAGGTATCCTTCGATGGGTGTGTTGATAATTTTGGCTGCAGAGATTATTGGTGAAATTTGATGGAATGTATAACAAGAAAATGTAAAATTCATTTCTTTTATTCATATATGTTAGCTGTTCTGCTTTTTCACAGATATGCTTTGGAGTATTGTAGTTTCAAGAAAAAAAAAAAGCGAATGCGGGCATTGCTGTGGTAACTAGCGGCGTAATTCTGACGCTAGGACTGGTGAAATTGCGCACAGCAAAATTATCAGCCTTTCATATATCACACCCTTAATCTCAAATTCACTGTGATAAGCTTATTTTAACCATTTATGCCACGCGGACGTGAGATTCACATCCCCAGCGGCAGCTGCTATAGCCGCAGGGATGCGCTAGTCACGTCCCTGCAGTTTGGGGGGGTGTGCACGCAATCGTGCAGGCAGATGCTCACGTTCGTGATGTTGCCAGCAACAGGGGCGATTGGATGAAGGGGACAAAAGTCCCCTGTGCCAATCCGTACATGTCCACCGAGAATAAACACTGTGTTTGTTCAAATACAGTGTTTATTCTTAAATAGAGCCGCCGCGCTTCCTTCTGCCGACGATTTCCGCCCCGCTTCCTCCTGCCGACAATTTCTGCCGCTTTCCGCCACCCGATCGATAGACTAATGAATGGGAACAAAGTTCCCATTTATTAATCTCCCCACCGGACACCCGTGATGCAGGCTTTAATTGAAGCCTGCATCACTTCCCTAGTAACAATGTAGCAACAAATTGTTTCTTATGTAGCATACTTGTACACTACATAGGATTTTGCTCAGCGGGGACATCTTGTGGCCAAATAGTAAAATGACATCTACTAACTTTAGGGAACAAAAACTAAATAAAAGGCCATATTATTATAAATGTATGGGCTAAAAATTAGCGATGGATGTAAAGCTGAAAAAATTTACCTTTATTTCCAAATAAAATATTGTCACCATACATTATACTAGGGATATAATTTTATGGTTGCATTAACCAGGACAAATGGGCAAATAAAATAGGTGGATTTTAATTACGGTAGCATGTGGTATTTTACAACTATAATGGCCGAAACCTGAGAAATAATGATTTTTTCCATTTTTTTCCTAATTATTTCAGTTAAAATGCATTTAGAATAAATTAATTCTTAACATAATGTTCCACCTAAAGAAAGCTTAATTGGTGGTGGAAAAAACAAGGTATAGATCACTTCTTTGTGATAAGTAATGATAAAGTTATTGGGGAATGAAAGGGAGGGAGGAGCGCTGAAATGGGAAAATTCCTCTCGGTCATAAGGTGAAAAATACCCGCGGGCTGAAAAGGTTAAAAAAAAGTGGGCGGAGCCAGCAACAGCCAAAGGGAAAAAAATGACTTGCTGCTAAAATCAGTCAGAAAGTATTGTGACATAAAAACTGGGGCAGGCTTTACTGCTTTGTCTCCACCTAGGGGGTTGGAGTCTACAACCCCGGCCCAGCCATGGAATTTAGCCCACGTCGCCCATGGTTCGGTGGGCTGGACTGATCCAGGAATCGAACTCACAACCTTCCACTTGGTAGACACATTACAGTAACCCTTCCCCAACACACCTGCCCAATGTAAATAGATGCAAATAATACTTTTAACATGGAAACTCCATTCTTCCTACAGTTTTAAGAGTTTTAGGAGTACATGTGTGAAATTTTGCACACTCCTTCGGCCCATAGCCGTGTAGGTTGCTTGTGCTCTGTTAAGCTATCTTACCCTCGGTGCCCCCCGAATACCCCATTTTTTCCCATAGACTTTTATTGGAAAATTTTAAACTTTCACCAATCAGACAGATCTGAAGGTAAACTCACCAAACTTGGGTCACTTAGTCGTGGGGTTGAAATAAAATTTCTTTCACATTTTGGGGACTGCAAAAGTGGGCGGAGCCACAAACAACCAATCACATTTTCCCTATTGACTTCAATGGGAAAATTGAAAAAGCTGTCATTCTAACTTTTTTAAAGCCAGAGTCCCTAAACTTGGCACCGTGGGTCACTGGGTTACTATGGTTAACATTTTGAAAAAGTGGGCGGAGCCTACAACAGCCAATCACATTTCAGCTGTTTGTTTTATATGGGAAAATTTGAATTGCAGCTTGGGTTGTGGCTTGGGTTCAAATTTTAAAAGTGGGCGGAGCCACAAGCAGCCAATTGAATTTCAGTGCTTTATTTACATGGGAACATTTAAAATGCTGCTATTCTCATATTATTGATGTCAAGGACCCCAAAGTTTACAAATGTTCTCACTGGGTGTTTGCACTTTAAGGTTAGAAAAAGTGGGCGGAGCCACCGACAACCAATCAGATTTCACCCATTGATTTTCAATGGAGAAATTAAAACTTCTGCCATTTCGACACTTTGAATGCCAGGATTCCCAAACCTTAAAGTGTTGGCCACTGAGTGACTGTGGTTCACAGTTAAGGGAAAAAAGGGGTGGGGCAATAACAGCCAATCAGATTTCTGCTATTGACCTTAATGAAGAAAGATTAACTACTGCTATTATTGCAGTTTAAATGCCAGGCATCCCAAACTTAGCACAATTACTCACTGGGCGACTGCAGTCAAAATTTAGCAAAAGTGGGCAGAGCCACAAACAGCCAATCAGATTTCACCTATTGACATCAATGTAAAATTTTCAAACATTGCCATTCTCACAGTTTTAAAGCCAGAGGCCCCAAACTTGGCACAGACCATGACTGGGGGACTGGGGTTAAAATTCAGAAAACTGGGCAGAGCTTACAACAGCCAATCAAATGTTACCTATTGCAATTCAATGGTAATATATACATTTCTGCTTTTTCACAGTCATGCTTTGGAATATGGCAGAAAATCTACCCAAAAAATGATTCAGTAACTCCTTCTAAATAAAACAATATCAGATATGTGCGGCTACATTGTTTCTGTAGTAAAAAGCAGTGTCCAAAGAAAGTTGTCAATAATTGAGCTTTCACAGAGCATAAATCACATGCTTGTATTTTCCAGTGTAGGTTGCTTAAAATGAAGGCTCAGGTAAAGAGATTGTCAAATTCCCACCAAAAATGACTTCACTTAGTAAACTACACCCCCTGAGGTACCCTTGGATGGATGCATTGATACTTTGGGCTGCAGAGATTATTGGTGAAATTTGATGGAATGTATAACAACAAAATGAAAAATGCATTTCTTTTATTCAGATATGTCAGCTGTTCTGCTTTTGTCGCAGATATGTTTTGGAGTATTGTAGTAATTCACCCCAAAAATAATGCAGTAACTCCTCCTGAACAAACCGATATAAGATATATGTGGCTACATTTTTTCTGTAGTAAAAACCAGTGTCCAGAGAAAGTTGTCAATAATTAAGCTTTCACAGAGCATAATTCACATGCTTGTATTTTCCAGCGTAGGCCACTTACAATGAAGTCTGAGGTAAAGAGATTGTCAAATTCCCACCATAAATGGCTTCATTTAGTAAACTACACCACCTGAGGTATCTTTCGATGGGTGTGTTGATAATTTTGGCTGCAGAGATTATTGGTGAAATTTGATGGAATGTATAACAAGAAAATGTAAAATTCATTTCTTTTATTCATATATGTTAGCTGTTCTGCTTTTTCACAGATATGCTTTGGAGTATTGTATTAATTCACCCCAAAAATGATTCAGTATCTCCTTCTGAATAAAACAATATAATATATATGTGGCTACATTGTTTCTGTAGTAAAAACCAGTGTCCAGAGAAAGTTGTCAATATACATACATTACATAAACTAACTGTATAAGGATACAGCTCCTGTATACAGTAACATTACACAGCATATATACATATATATATATATATATATATATATATATATATATATATATATATATATATATATATATATACATATATATATATATGTATGTGTGTGCGTGTGTGCATATATATATATATATATATATATATATATATATATATATATATATTTGTGTGCGTGTGTGTGTGTGTGTGTGTGTGTGTGTGTGTGTGTGTGTGTGTGTGTGTATATATATATATATATATATATATATATATATATATATATATATATATCTGACTTCACCTACATACTGGGGGTGGATGGAAAGGGATCAGAGGGGTTGTGAGGTGAAATTATGTGATTAAATGTGTTTTTACACTGTAACGCTGTCTGTGAGACACAGACACACAGCAGCTACAGCTCTCTCTATCCAGAGATCACTGCAGCTGGTGGAGAAAGCTGGAGAGAATGCAACTTTGTTGCTTTCTATCTAGTGATCACAGTGATTGGCTCACAGCGATCACATGGTAGGGAGCCAATAAAACTGAGTCCTTACTAAATCATTAATGCCTCATTCACATCAGGTGCATTTGGGATTGCACATAAATGGGCTTTAATAACGCAAGCGTGTTTCAGCACATTTTTGCACGTTTGTGTATGCATTTCTATGTGTTTTTTCCCCTGAATAATGGGAGGGCTGGGCAGGATTTCTATATGTGTACAAAACTACAATTACAAATACAATTATGCATACAAAAATACACATTACCTTGCGTTTATGTGCACTTCTGCGTGCTTTTGTGTGATAAAAAGAAAACGGGCATTGACTTTCATTACATGCGTTGCTAATTAGCAACGCTCAAAAATGCTGACAACCCTAAGTGTCAGCATCACTCTTTATTGCAGTGCAATGACCTGCATGGGGTCAATTGATTTAAATACATTTTATAGACACCATGCGTTATGCATGGTGTCAGCGTTATGCTACAGTGCATAAAAACATCCAAGATGTGAACGAGCCCTAACTACTCAGCTGTCATGATCTACCACAGCCGATTCACCAGCAGCGTGCACAGTCGATTGACACAGTACCGTTGAAATCCGGCGGTGTAAATACTATGCCGCTTCTGAGACAAGTGGCCACAACTGCGGCATAGGATTTACTTATCTCTAAGCAATTGAGCAGTAACTTTTGCATTTTCAGCTTGCCTGTCATGTGCGTCCTGTGCGGTGCATGGCCAGATTTTGCCGCAAGATTAATAAATCTCTATGCGTCTGCATTTGCATTTTTGCTCTCGCTTGTATTGTTGACTTTGATATTAGCATGAAGCAATCACTTTCAAGAAAAAAAAAAAAAACGAATGCGGGCATTGCTGTGGTAACTAGTGGCGTAATTCTGACGCTAGGACTGGTGAAATTGCGCACAGCAAAATTATCAGCCTTTCATATATCACACCCTTAATCTCAAATTCACTGCGATAAGCTTATTTTAACCATTTATGCCACGCGGACGTGAGATTCACATCCCCAGCCGCAGCTGCTATAGCCGCAGGGACGCTCTAGTCACGTCCCTGCAGTTTGGGGGGGGTGTGCACGCAATCGTGCAGGCAGATGCTCACGTTCGTGATGTTGCCAGCAACAGGGGCGATTGGATGAAGGGGACAAAAGTCCCCTGTGCCAATCCGTACATGTCCACCGAGAATAAACACTGTGTTTGTTCAAATACAGTGTTTATTCTTAAATAGAGCCGCCGCGCTTCCTTCTGCCGACGATTTCCGCCACGCTTCCTCCTGCCGACAATTTCTGCCGCTTTCCGCCACCCGATCGATAGACTAATGAATGGGAACAAAGTTCCCATTTATTAATCTCCCCACCGGACACCCGTGATGCAGGCTTTAATTGAAGCCTGCATCACTTCCCTAGTAACAATGTAGCAACAAATTGTTTCTTATGTAGCATACTTGTACACTACATAGGATTTTGCTCAGCGGGGACATCTTGTGGCCAAGTAGTAAAATGACATCTACTAACTTTAGGGAACAAAAACTAAATAAAAGGCCATATTATTATAAATGTATGGGCTAAAAATTAGCGATGGATGTAAAGCTGAAAAAATGTACCTTTATTTCCAAATAAAATATTGTCACCATACATTATACTAGGGATATAATTTTATGGTTGCATTAACCAGGACAAATGGGCAAATAAAATAGGTGGATTTAATTACGGTAGCATGTGGTATTTTACAACTATAATGGCCGAAACCTGAGAAATAATGATTTTTTCCATTTTTTTCCTAATTATTTCAGTTAAAATGCATTTAGAATAAAATAATTCTTAGCATAATGTTCCACCTAAAGAAAGCTTAATTGGTGGTGGAAAAAACAAGGTATAGATCACTTCTTTGTGATAAGTAATGATAAAGTTATTGGGGAATGAAAGGGAGGAGCGCTGAAATGGGAAAATTCCTCTCGGTCATAAGGTGAAAAATACCCGCGGGCTGAAAAGGTTAAAAAAAAGTGGGCGGAGCCAGCAACAGCCAAAGGGAAAAAAATGACTTGCTGCTAAAATCAGTCAGAAAGTATTGTGACATAAAAACTGGGGCAGGCTTTACTGCTTTGTCTCCACCTAGGGGGTTGGAGTCTACAACCCCGGCCCAGCCATGGAATTTAGCCCACGTCGCCCATGGTTCGGTGGGCTGGACTGATCCAGGAATCGAACTCACAACCTTCCACTTGGTAGACACATTACAGTAACCCTTCCCCAACACACCTGCCCAATGTAAATAGATGCAAATAATACTTTTAACATGGAAACTCCATTCTTCCTACAGTTTTAAGAGTTTTAGGAGTACATGTGTGAAATTTTGCACACTTCTTCGGCCCATAGCCGTGTAGGTTGCTTGTGCTCTGTTAAGCTATCTTACCCTCGGTGCCCCCCGAATACCCCATTTTTTCCCATAGACTTTCATTGGAAAATTTTAAACTTTCACCAATCAGACAGATCTGAAGGTAAACTCACCAAACTTGGGTCACTTAGTCGTGGGGTTGAAATTAAATTTCTTTCACATTTTGGGGACTGCAAAAGTGGGCGGAGCCACAAACAACCAATCACATTTTCCCTATTGACTTCAATGGGAAAATTGTAAAAGCTGTCATTCTAACTTTTTTAAAGCCAGAGTCCCTAAACTTGGCACCGTGGGTCACTGGGTTACTATGGTTAACATTTTGAAAAAGTGGGCGGAGCCTACAACAGCCAATCACATTTCAGCTGTTTGTTTTATATGGGAAAATTTGAATTGCAGCTTGGGTTGTGGCTTGGGTTCAAATTTTAAAAGTGGGCGGAGCCACAAGCAGCCAATTGAATTTCAGTGCTTTATTTACATGGGAACATTTAAAATGCTGCTATTCTCATATTATTGATGTCAAGGACCCCAAAGTTTACAAATGTTCTCACTGGGTGTTTGCACTTTAAGGTTAGAAAAAGTGGGCGGAGCCACCGACAACCAATCAGATTTCACCCATTGATTTTCAATGGAGAAATTAAAACTTCTGCCATTTCGACACTTTGAATGCCAGGATTCCCAAACCTTAAAGTGTTGGCCACTGAGTGACTGTGGTTCACAGTTAAGGGAAAAAAGGGGTGGGGCAATAACAGCCAATCAGATTTCTGCTATTGACCTTAATGAAGAAAGATTAACTACTGCTATTATTGCAGTTTAAATGCCAGGCATCCCAAACTTAGCACAATTACTCACTGGGCGACTGCAGTCAAAATTTAGCAAAAGTGGGCGGAGCCACAAACAGCCAATCAGATTTCACCTATTGACATCAATGTAAAATTTTCAAACATTGCCATTCTCACAGTTTTAAAGCCAGAGGCCCCAAACTTGGCACAGACCATGACTGGGGGACTGGGGTTAAAATTCAGAAAACTGGGCAGAGCTTACAACAGCCAATCAAATGTTACCTATTGCAATTCAATGGTAATATATACATTTCTGCTTTTTCACAGTCATGCTTTGGAATATGGCAGAAAATCTACCCAAAAAATGATTCAGTAACTCCTTCTAAATAAAACAATATCAGATATGTGCGGCTACATTGTTTCTGTAGTAAAAAGCAGTGTCCAAAGAAAGTTGTCAATAATTGAGCTTTCACAGAGCATAAATCACATGCTTGTATTTTCCAGTGTAGGTTGCTTAAAATGAAGGCTCAGGTAAAGAGATTGTCAAATTCCCACCAAAAATGACTTCACTTAGTAAACTACACCCCCTGAGGTACCCTTGGATGGATGCATTGATACTTTGGGCTGCAGAGATTATTGGTGAAATTTGATGGAATGTATAACAACAAAATGAAAAATGCATTTCTTTTATTCAGATATGTCAGCTGTTCTGCTTTTGTCGCAGATATGTTTTGGAGTATTGTAGTAATTCACCCCAAAAATAATGCAGTAACTCCTCCTGAACAAACCGATATAAGATATATGTGGCTACATTTTTTCTGTAGTAAAAACCAGTGTCCAGAGAAAGTTGTCAATAATTAAGCTTTCACAGAGCATAATTCACATGCTTGTATTTTCCAGCGTAGGCCACTTACAATGAAGTCTGAGGTAAAGAGATTGTCAAATTCCCACCATAAATGGCTTCATTTAGCAAACTACACAGTGGCGTAGCTAAGGAGCTGTGGGCCCCGATACAAGTTTTACATGGGGCCCCTCCAAGCACTCCATACATAACAATTGATACGGCATGCCAAAACCTGCCAATGGCAACTACAGTGTCAGAGGTGCAAGAAGAGGCTGGGAAACAGTTTGTTAGTGATTACCACTATTCACAGCATCTATAGAAATGATTATTATGAGCACAGGACCAATAGAGAGGTAATAATGTAGATGAGGGAGAGCCCTTCGGGGCCCCTCTGGCCCAAGGGCCCCGATGCGGTCGCTACCTCTGCACCCCCTATTGCTACGGCCCTGAAACTACACCACCTGAGGTATCCTTCGATGGGTGTGTTGATAATTTTGGCTGCAGAGATTATTGGTGAAATTTGATGGAATGTATAACAAGAACATGTAAAATGCATTTCTTTTATTCATATATGTTAGCTGTTCTGCTTTTTCACAGATATGCTTTGGAGTATTGTAGTTTCAAGAAAAAAAAAAACGAATGCGGGCATTGCTGTGGTAACTAGTGGCGTAATTCTGACGCTAGGACTGGTGAAATTGCGCACAGCAAAATTATCAGCCTTTCATATATCACACCCTTAATCTCAAATTCACTGCGATAAGCTTATTTTAACCATTTATGCCACGCGGACGTGAGATTCACATCCCCAGCCGCAGCTGCTATAGCCGCAGGGACGCTCTAGTCACGTCCCTGCAGTTTGGGGGGGGTGTGCACGCAATCGTGCAGGCAGATGCTCACGTTCGTGATGTTGCCAGCAACAGGGGCGATTGGATGAAGGGGACAAAAGTCCCCTGTGCCAATCCGTACATGTCCACCGAGAATAAACACTGTGTTTGTTCAAATACAGTGTTTATTCTTAAATAGAGCCGCCGCGCTTCCTTCTGCCGACGATTTCCGCCACGCTTCCTCCTGCCGACAATTTCTGCCGCTTTCCGCCACCCGATCGATAGACTAATGAATGGGAACAAAGTTCCCATTTATTAATCTCCCCACCGGACACCCGTGATGCAGGCTTTAATTGAAGCCTGCATCACTTCCCTAGTAACAATGTAGCAACAAATTGTTTCTTATGTAGCATACTTGTACACTACATAGGATTTTGCTCAGCGGGGACATCTTGTGGCCAAGTAGTAAAATGACATCTACTAACTTTAGGGAACAAAAACTAAATAAAAGGCCATATTATTATAAATGTATGGGCTAAAAATTAGCGATGGATGTAAAGCTGAAAAAATGTACCTTTATTTCCAAATAAAATATTGTCACCATACATTATACTAGGGATATAATTTTATGGTTGCATTAACCAGGACAAATGGGCAAATAAAATAGGTGGATTTTAATTACGGTAGCATGTGGTATTTTACAACTATAATGGCCGAAACCTGAGAAATAATGATTTTTTCCATTTTTTTCCTAATTATTTCAGTTAAAATGCATTTAGAATAAAATAATTCTTAGCATAATGTTCCACCTAAAGAAAGCTTAATTGGTGGTGGAAAAAACAAGGTATAGATCACTTCTTTGTGATAAGTAATGATAAAGTTATTGGGGAATGAAAGGGAGGAGCGCTGAAATGGGAAAATTCCTCTCGGTCATAAGGTGAAAAATACCCGCGGGCTGAAAAGGTTAAAAAAAAGTGGGCGGAGCCAGCAACAGCCAAAGGGAAAAAAATGACTTGCTGCTAAAATCAGTCAGAAAGTATTGTGACATAAAAACTGGGGCAGGCTTTACTGCTTTGTCTCCACCTAGGGGGTTGGAGTCTACAACCCCGGCCCAGCCATGGAATTTAGCCCACGTCGCCCATGGTTCGGTGGGCTGGACTGATCCAGGAATCGAACTCACAACCTTCCACTTGGTAGACACATTACAGTAACCCTTCCCCAACACACCTGCCCAATGTAAATAGATGCAAATAATACTTTTAACATGGAAACTCCATTCTTCCTACAGTTTTAAGAGTTTTAGGAGTACATGTGTGAAATTTTGCACACTTCTTCGGCCCATAGCCGTGTAGGTTGCTTGTGCTCTGTTAAGCTATCTTACCCTCGGTGCCCCCCGAATACCCCATTTTTTCCCATAGACTTTCATTGGAAAATTTTAAACTTTCACCAATCAGACAGATCCGAAGGTAAACTCACCAAACTTGGGTCACTTAGTCGTGGGGTTGAAATAAAATTTCTTTCACATTTTGGGGACTGCAAAAGTGGGCGGAGCCACAAACAACCAATCACATTTTCCCTATTGACTTCAATGGGAAAATTGTAAAAGCTGTCATTCTAACAGTTTTAAAGCCAGAGTCCCTAAACTTGGCACCGTGGGTCACTGGGTTACTATGGTTAACATTTTGAAAAAGTGGGCGGAGCCTACAACAGCCAATCACATTTCAGCTGTTTGTTTTATATGGGAAAATTTGAATTGCAGCTTGGGTTGTGGCTTGGGTTCAAATTTTAAAAGTGGGCGGAGCCACAAGCAGCCAATTGAATTTCAGTGCTTTATTTACATGGGAACATTTAAAATGCTGCTATTCTCATATTATTGATGTCAAGGACCCCAAAGTTTACAAATGTTCTCACTGGGTGTTTGCACTTTAAGGTTAGAAAAAGTGGGCGGAGCCACCGACAACCAATCAGATTTCACCCATTGATTTTCAATGGAGAAATTAAAACTTCTGCCATTTCGACACTTTGAATGCCAGGATTCCCAAACCTTAAAGTGTTGGCCACTGAGTGACTGTGGTTCACAGTTAAGGGAAAATAGGGGTGGGGCAATAACAGCCAATCAGATTGCAGCTATTGACCTTAATGAAGAAAGATTAACTACTGCTATTATTGCAGTTTAAATGCCAGGCATCCCAAACTTAGCACAATTACTCACTGGGCGACTGCAGTCAAAATTTAGCAAAAGTGGGCGGAGCCACAAACAGCCAATCAGATTTCACCTATTGACATCAATGTAAAATTTTCAAACATTGCCATTCTCACAGTTTTAAAGCCAGAGGCCCCAAACTTGGCACAGACCATGACTGGGGGACTGGGGTTAAAATTCAGAAAACTGGGCAGAGCTTACAACAGCCAATCAAATGTTACCTATTGCAATTCAATGGTAATATATACATTTCTGCTTTTTCACAGTCATGCTTTGGAATATGGCAGAAAATCTACCCAAAAAATGATTCAGTACCTCCTTCTAAATAAAACAATATCAGATATGTGCGGCTACATTGTTTCTGTAGTAAAAAGCAGTGTCCAAAGAAAGTTGTCAATAATTGAGCTTTCACAGAGCATAAATCACATGCTTGTATTTTCCAGTGTAGGTTGCTTACAATGAAGGCTCAGGTAAAGAGATTGTCAAATTCCCACCAAAAATGACTTCACTTAGTAAACTACACCCCCTGAGGTACCCTTGGATGGATGCATTGATACTTTGGGCTGCAGAGATTATTGGTGAAATTTGATGGAATGTATAACAACAAAATGAAAAATGCATTTCTTTTATTCAGATATGTCAGCTGTTCTGCTTTTGTCGCAGATATGTTTTGGAGTATTGTAGTAATTCACCCCAAAAATAATGCAGTAACTCCTCCTGAACAAACCGATATAAGATATATGTGGCTACATTTTTTCTGTAGTAAAAACCAGTGTCCAGAGAAAGTTGTCAATAATTAAGCTTTCACAGAGCATAATTCACATGCTTGTATTTTCCAGCGTAGGCCACTTACAATGAAGTCTGAGGTAAAGAGATTGTCAAATTCCCACCATAAATGGCTTCATTTAGTAAACTACACCACCTGAGGTATCCTTCGATGGGTGTGTTGATAATTTTGGCTGCAGAGATTATTGGTGAAATTTGATGGAATGTATAACAAGAAAATGTAAAATGCATTTCTTTTATTCATATATGTTAGCTGTTCTGCTTTTTCACAGATATGCTTTGGAGTATTGTAGTTTCAAGAAAAAAAAAAACGAATGCGGGCATTGCTGTGGTAACTAGCGGCGTAATTCTGACGCTAGGACTGGTGAAATTGCGCACAGCAAAATTATCAGCCTTTCATATATCACACCCTTAATCTCAAATTCACTGTGATAAGCTTATTTTAACCATTTATGCCACGCGGACGTGAGATTCACATCCCCAGCGGCAGCTGCTATAGCCGCAGGGATGCGCTAGTCACGTCCCTGCAGTTTGGGGGGGGTGTGCACGCAATCGTGCAGGCAGATGCTCACGTCCGTGATGTTGCCAGCAACAGGGGCGATTGGATGAAGGGGATGAAAGTCCCCTGTGCCAATCCGTACATGTCCACCGAGAATAAACACTGTGTTTGTTCAAATACAGTGTTTATTCTTAAATAGAGCCGCCGCGCTTCCTTCTGCCGACGATTTCCGCCACGCTTCCTCCTGCCGACAATTTCTGCCGCTTTCCGCCACCCGATCGATAGACTAATGAATGGGAACAAAGTTCCCATTTATTAATCTCCCCACCGGACACCCGTGATGCAGGCTTTAATTGAAGCCTGCATCACTTCCCTAGTAACAATGTAGCAACAAATTGTTTCTTATGTAGCATACTTGTACACTACATAGGATTTTGCTCAGCGGGGACATCTTGTGGCCAAATAGTAAAATGACATCTACTAACTTTAGGGAACAAAAACTAAATAAAAGGCCATATTATTATAAATGTATGGGCTAAAAATTAGCGATGGATGTAAAGCTGAAAAAATTTACCTTTATTTCCAAATAAAATATTGTCACCATACATTATACTAGGGATATAATTTTATGGTTGCATTAACCAGGACAAATGGGCAAATAAAATAGGTGGATTTTAATTACGGTAGCATGTGGTATTTTACAACTATAATGG
Source organism: Hyperolius riggenbachi (assembly GCF_040937935.1). Lineage (NCBI taxonomy): Eukaryota > Metazoa > Chordata > Amphibia > Anura > Hyperoliidae > Hyperolius > Hyperolius riggenbachi. The sequence goes on from NC_090646.1 coordinate 266,860,294, forward strand.
CCGAAACCTGAGAAATAATGATTTTTTTCCATTTTTTTCCTAATTATTTCAGTTAAAATGCATTTAGAATAAAATAATTCTTAGCATAATGTTCCACCTAAAGAAAGCTTAATTGGTGGTGGAAAAAACAAGGTATAGATCACTTCTTTGTGATAAGTAATGATAAAGTTATTGGGGAATGAAAGGGAGGAGCGCTGAAATGGGAAAATTCCTCTCGGTCATAAGGTGAAAAATACCCGCGGGCTGAAAAGGTTAAAAAAAAGTGGGCGGAGCCAGCAACAGCCAAAGGGAAAAAAATGACTTGCTGCTAAAATCAGTCAGAAAGTATTGTGACATAAAAACTGGGGCAGGCTTTACTGCTTTGTCTCCACCTAGGGGGTTGGAGTCTACAACCCCGGCCCAGCCATGGAATTTAGCCCACGTCGCCCATGGTTCGGTGGGCTGGACTGATCCAGGAATCGAACTCACAACCTTCCACTTGGTAGACACATTACAGTAACCCTTCCCCAACACACCTGCCCAATGTAAATAGATGCAAATAATACTTTTAACATAGAAACTCCATTCTTCCTACAGTTTTAAGAGTTTTAGGAGTACATGTGTGAAATTTTGCACACTTCTTCGGCCCATAGCCGTGTAGGTTGCTTGTGCTCTGTTAAGCTATCTTACCCTCGGTGCCCCCCGAATACTCCATTTTTTCCCATAGACTTTCATTGGAAAATTTTAAACTTTCACCAATCAGACAGATCTGAAGGTAAACTCACCAAACTTGGGTCACTTAGTCGTGGGGTTGAAATAAAATTTCTTTCACATTTTGGGGACTGCAAAAGTGGGCGGAGCCACAAACAACCAATCACATTTTCCCTATTGACTTCAATGGGAAAATTGTAAAAGCTGTCATTCTAACAGTTTTAAAGCCAGAGTCCCTAAACTTGGCACCGTGGGTCACTGGGTTACTATGGTTAACATTTTGAAAAAGTGGGCGGAGCCTACAACAGCCAATCACATTTCAGCTGTTTGTTTTATATGGGAAAATTTGAATTGCAGCTTGGGTTGTGGCTTGGGTTCAAATTTTAAAAGTGGGCGGAGCCACAAGCAGCCAATTGAATTTCAGTGCTTTATTTACATGGGAACATTTAAAATGCTGCTATTCTCATATTATTGATGTCAAGGACCCCAAAGTTTACAAATGTTCTCACTGGGTGTTTGCACTTTAAGGTTAGAAAAAGTGGGCGGAGCCACCGACAACCAATCAGATTTCACCCATTGATTTTCAATGGAGAAATTAAAACTTCTGCCATTTCGACACTTTGAATGCCAGGATTCCCAAACCTTAAAGTGTTGGCCACTGAGTGACTGTGGTTCACAGTTAAGGGAAAAAAGGGGTGGGGCAATAACAGCCAATCAGATTTCTGCTATTGACCTTAATGAAGAAAGATTAACTACTGCTATTATTGCAGTTTAAATGCCAGGCATCCCAAACTTAGCACAATTACTCACTGGGCGACTGCAGTCAAAATTTAGCAAAAGTGGGCGGAGCCACAAACAGCCAATCAGATTTCACCTATTGACATCAATGTAAAATTTTCAAACATTGCCATTCTCACAGTTTTAAAGCCAGAGGCCCCAAACTTGGCACAGACCATGACTGGGGGACTGGGGTTAAAATTCAGAAAACTGGGCAGAGCTTACAACAGCCAATCAAATGTTACCTATTGCAATTCAATGGTAATATATACATTTCTGCTTTTTCACAGTCATGCTTTGGAATATGGCAGAAAATCTACCCAAAAAATGATTCAGTACCTCCTTCTAAATAAAACAATATCAGATATGTGCGGCTACATTGTTTCTGTAGTAAAAAGCAGTGTCCAAAGAAAGTTGTCAATAATTGAGCTTTCACAGAGCATAAATCACATGCTTGTATTTTCCAGTGTAGGTTGCTTACAATGAAGGCTCAGGTAAAGAGATTGTCAAATTCCCACCAAAAATGACTTCACTTAGTAAACTACACCCCCTGAGGTACCCTTGGATGGATGCATTGATACTTTGGGCTGCAGAGATTATTGGTGAAATTTGATGGAATGTATAACAACAAAATGAAAAATGCATTTCTTTTATTCAGATATGTCAGCTGTTCTGCTTTTGTCGCAGATATGTTTTGGAGTATTGTAGTAATTCACCCCAAAAATAATGCAGTAACTCCTCCTGAACAAACCGATATAAGATATATGTGGCTACATTTTTTCTGTAGTAAAAACCAGTGTCCAGAGAAAGTTGTCAATAATTAAGCTTTCACAGAGCATAATTCACATGCTTGTATTTTCCAGCGTAGGCCACTTACAATAAAGTCTGAGGTAAAGAGATTGTCAAATTCCCACCATAAATGGCTTCATTTAGCAAACTACACAGTGGCGTAGCTAAGGAGCTGTGGGCCCCGATGCAAGTTTTACATGGGGCCCCTCCAAGCACTCCATACATAACAATTGATACGGCATGCCAAAACCTGCCAATGGCAACTACAGTGTCAGAGGTGCAAGAAGAGGCTGGGAAACAGTTTGTTAGTGATTACCACTATTCACAGCATCTATAGAAATGATTATTATGAGCACAGGACCAATAGAGAGGTAATAATGTAGATGAGGGAGAGCCCTTCGGGGCCCCTCTGGCCCAAGGGCCCCGATGCGGTCGCTACCTCTGCACCCCCTATTGCTACGGCCCTGAAACTACACCACCTGAGGTATCCTTCGATGGGTGTGTTGATAATTTTGGCTGCAGAGATTATTGGTGAAATTTGATGGAATGTATAACAAGAACATGTAAAATGCATTTCTTTTATTCATATATGTTAGCTGTTCTGCTTTTTCACAGATATGCTTTGGAGTATTGTAGTTTCAAGAAAAAAAAAACGAATGCGGGCATTGCTGTGGTAACTAGTGGCGTAATTCTGACGCTAGGACTGGTGAAATTGCGCACAGCAAAATTATCAGCCTTTCATATATCACACCCTTAATCTCAAATTCACTGCGATAAGCTTATTTTAACCATTTATGCCACGCGGACGTGAGATTCACATCCCCAGCCGCAGCTGCTATAGCCGCAGGGACGCTCTAGTCACGTCCCTGCAGTTTGGGGGGGGTGTGCACGCAATCGTGCAGGCAGATGCTCATGTTCGTGATGTTGCCAGCAACAGGGGCGATTGGATGAAGGGGACAAAAGTCCCCTGTGCCAATCCGTACATGTCCACCGAGAATAAACACTGTGTTTGTTCAAATACAGTGTTTATTCTTAAATAGAGCCGCCGCGCTTCCTTCTGCCGACGATTTCCGCCACGCTTCCTCCTGCCGACAATTTCTGCCGCTTTCCGCCACCCGATCGATAGACTAATGAATGGGAACAAAGTTCCCATTTATTAATCTCCCCACCGGACACCCGTGATGCAGGCTTTAATTGAAGCCTGCATCACTTCCCTAGTAACAATGTAGCAACAAATTGTTTCTTATGTAGCATACTTGTACACTACATAGGATTTTGCTCAGCGGGGACATCTTGTGGCCAAGTAGTAAAATGACATCTACTAACTTTAGGGAACAAAAACTAAATAAAAGGCCATATTATTATAAATGTATGGGCTAAAAATTAGCGATGGATGTAAAGCTGAAAAAATGTACCTTTATTTCCAAATAAAATATTGTCACCATACATTATACTAGGGATATAATTTTATGGTTGCATTAACCAGGACAAATGGGCAAATAAAATAGGTGGATTTTAATTACGGTAGCATGTGGTATTTTACAACTATAATGGCCGAAACCTGAGAAATAATGATTTTTTCCATTTTTTTCCTAATTATTTCAGTTAAAATGCATTTAGAATAAAATAATTCTTAGCATAATGTTCCACCTAAAGAAAGCTTAATTGGTGGTGGAAAAAACAAGGTATAGATCACTTCTTTGTGATAAGTAATGATAAAGTTATTGGGGAATGAAAGGGAGGAGCGCTGAAATGGGAAAATTCCTCTCGGTCATAAGGTGAAAAATACCCGCGGGCTGAAAAGGTTAAAAAAAAGTGGGCGGAGCCAGCAACAGCCAAAGGGAAAAAAATGACTTGCTGCTAAAATCAGTCAGAAAGTATTGTGACATAAAAACTGGGGCAGGCTTTACTGCTTTGTCTCCACCTAGGGGGTTGGAGTCTACAACCCCGGCCCAGCCATGGAATTTAGCCCACGTCGCCCATGGTTCGGTGGGCTGGACTGATCCAGGAATCGAACTCACAACCTTCCACTTGGTAGACACATTACAGTAACCCTTCCCCAACACACCTGCCCAATGTAAATAGATGCAAATAATACTTTTAACATGGAAACTCCATTCTTCCTACAGTTTTAAGAGTTTTAGGAGTACATGTGTGAAATTTTGCACACTTCTTCGGCCCATAGCCGTGTAGGTTGCTTGTGCTCTGTTAAGCTATCTTACCCTCGGTGCCCCCCGAATACCCCATTTTTTCCCATAGACTTTCATTGGAAAATTTTAAACTTTCACCAATCAGACAGATCCGAAGGTAAACTCACCAAACTTGGGTCACTTAGTCGTGGGGTTGAAATAAAATTTCTTTCACATTTTGGGGACTGCAAAAGTGGGCGGAGCCACAAACAACCAATCACATTTTCCCTATTGACTTCAATGGGAAAATTGTAAAAGCTGTCATTCTAACAGTTTTAAAGCCAGAGTCCCTAAACTTGGCACCGTGGGTCACTGGGTTACTATGGTTAACATTTTGAAAAAGTGGGCGGAGCCTACAACAGCCAATCACATTTCAGCTGTTTGTTTTATATGGGAAAATTTGAATTGCAGCTTGGGTTGTGGCTTGGGTTCAAATTTTAAAAGTGGGCGGAGCCACAAGCAGCCAATTGAATTTCAGTGCTTTATTTACATGGGAACATTTAAAATGCTGCTATTCTCATATTATTGATGTCAAGGACCCCAAAGTTTACAAATGTTCTCACTGGGTGTTTGCACTTTAAGGTTAGAAAAAGTGGGCGGAGCCACCGACAACCAATCAGATTTCACCCATTGATTTTCAATGGAGAAATTAAAACTTCTGCCATTTCGACACTTTGAATGCCAGGATTCCCAAACCTTAAAGTGTTGGCCACTGAGTGACTGTGGTTCACAGTTAAGGGAAAAAAGGGGTGGGGCAATAACAGCCAATCAGATTTCTGCTATTGACCTTAATGAAGAAAGATTAACTACTGCTATTATTGCAGTTTAAATGCCAGGCATCCCAAACTTAGCACAATTACTCACTGGGCGACTGCAGTCAAAATTTAGCAAAAGTGGGCGGAGCCACAAACAGCCAATCAGATTTCACCTATTGACATCAATGTAAAATTTTCAAACATTGCCATTCTCACAGTTTTAAAGCCAGAGGCCCCAAACTTGGCACAGACCATGACTGGGGGACTGGGGTTAAAATTCAGAAAACTGGGCAGAGCTTACAACAGCCAATCAAATGTTACCTATTGCAATTCAATGGTAATATATACATTTCTGCTTTTTCACAGTCATGCTTTGGAATATGGCAGAAAATCTACCCAAAAAATGATTCAGTACCTCCTTCTAAATAAAACAATATCAGATATGTGCGGCTACATTGTTTCTGTAGTAAAAAGCAGTGTCCAAAGAAAGTTGTCAATAATTGAGCTTTCACAGAGCATAAATCACATGCTTGTATTTTCCAGTGTAGGTTGCTTACAATGAAGGCTCAGGTAAAGAGATTGTCAAATTCCCACCAAAAATGACTTCACTTAGTAAACTACACCCCCTGAGGTACCCTTGGATGGATGCATTGATACTTTGGGCTGCAGAGATTATTGGTGAAATTTGATGGAATGTATAACAACAAAATGAAAAATGCATTTCTTTTATTCAGATATGTCAGCTGTTCTGCTTTTGTCGCAGATATGTTTTGGAGTATTGTAGTAATTCACCCCAAAAATAATGCAGTAACTCCTCCTGAACAAACCGATATAAGATATATGTGGCTACATTTTTTCTGTAGTAAAAACCAGTGTCCAGAGAAAGTTGTCAATAATTAAGCTTTCACAGAGCATAATTCACATGCTTGTATTTTCCAGCGTAGGCCACTTACAATGAAGTCTGAGGTAAAGAGATTGTCAAATTCCCACCATAAATGGCTTCATTTAGTAAACTACACCACCTGAGGTATCCTTCGATGGGTGTGTTGATAATTTTGGCTGCAGAGATTATTGGTGAAATTTGATGGAATGTATAACAAGAAAATGTAAAATTCATTTCTTTTATTCATATATGTTAGCTGTTCTGCTTTTTCACAGATATGCTTTGGAGTATTGTAGTTTCAAGAAAAAAAAAAACGAATGCGGGCATTGCTGTGGTAACTAGCGGCGTAATTCTGACGCTAGGACTGGTGAAATTGCGCACAGCAAAATTATCAGCCTTTCATATATCACACCCTTAATCTCAAATTCACTGTGATAAGCTTATTTTAACCATTTATGCCACGCGGACGTGAGATTCACATCCCCAGCGGCAGCTGCTATAGCCGCAGGGATGCGCTAGTCACGTCCCTGCAGTTTGGGGGGGGTGTGCACGCAATCGTGCAGGCAGATGCTCACGTTCGTGATGTTGCCAGCAACAGGGGCGATTGGATGAAGGGGACGAAAGTCCCCTGTGCCAATCCGTACATGTCCACCGAGAATAAACACTGTGTTTGTTCAAATACAGTGTTTATTCTTAAATAGAGCCGCCGCGCTTCCTTCTGCCGACGATTTCCGCCACGCTTCCTCCTGCCGACAATTTCTGCCGCTTTCCGCCACCCGATCGATAGACTAATGAATGGGAACAAAGTTCCCATTTATTAATCTCCCCACCGGACACCCGTGATGCAGGCTTTAATTGAAGCCTGCATCACTTCCCTAGTAACAATGTAGCAACAAATTGTTTCTTATGTAGCATACTTGTACACTACATAGGATTTTGCTCAGCGGGGACATCTTGTGGCCAAATAGTAAAATGACATCTACTAACTTTAGGGAACAAAAACTAAATAAAAGGCCATATTATTATAAATGTATGGGCTAAAAATTAGCGATGGATGTAAAGCTGAAAAAATTTACCTTTATTTCCAAATAAAATATTGTCACCATACATTATACTAGGGATATAATTTTATGGTTGCATTAACCAGGACAAATGGGCAAATAAAATAGGTGGATTTTAATTACGGTAGCATGTGGTATTTTACAACTATAATGGCCGAAACCTGAGAAATAATGATTTTTTCCATTTTTTTCCTAATTATTTCAGTTAAAATGCATTTAGAATAAAATAATTCTTAGCATAATGTTCCACCTAAAGAAAGCTTAATTGGTGGTGGAAAAAACAAGGTATAGATCACTTCTTTGTGATAAGTAATGATAAAGTTATTGGGGAATGAAAGGGAGGAGCGCTGAAATGGGAAAATTCCTCTCGGTCATAAGGTGAAAAATACCCGCGGGCTGAAAAGGTTAAAAAAAAGTGGGCGGAGCCAGCAACAGCCAAAGGGAAAAAAATGACTTGCTGCTAAAATCAGTCAGAAAGTATTGTGACATAAAAACTGGGGCAGGCTTTACTGCTTTGTCTCCACCTAGGGGGTTGGAGTCTACAACCCCGGCCCAGCCATGGAATTTAGCCCACGTCGCCCATGGTTCGGTGGGCTGGACTGATCCAGGAATCGAACTCACAACCTTCCACTTGGTAGACACATTACAGTAACCCTTCCCCAACACACCTGCCCAATGTAAATAGATGCAAATAATACTTTTAACATAGAAACTCCATTCTTCCTACAGTTTTAAGAGTTTTAGGAGTACATGTGTGAAATTTTGCACACTTCTTCGGCCCATAGCCGTGTAGGTTGCTTGTGCTCTGTTAAGCTATCTTACCCTCGGTGCCCCCCGAATACCCCATTTTTTCCCATAGACTTTCATTGGAAAATTTTAAACTTTCACCAATCAGACAGATCTGAAGGTAAACTCACCAAACTTGGGTCACTTAGTCGTGGGGTTGAAATAAAATTTCTTTCACATTTTGGGGACTGCAAAAGTGGGCGGAGCCACAAACAACCAATCACATTTTCCCTATTGACTTCAATGGGAAAATTGTAAAAGCTGTCATTCTAACAGTTTTAAAGCCAGAGTCCCTAAACTTGGCACCGTGGGTCACTGGGTTACTATGGTTAACATTTTGAAAAAGTGGGCGGAGCCTACAACAGCCAATCACATTTCAGCTGTTTGTTTTATATGGGAAAATTTGAATTGCAGCTTGGGTTGTGGCTTGGGTTCAAATTTTAAAAGTGGGCGGAGCCACAAGCAGCCAATTGAATTTCAGTGCTTTATTTACATGGGAACATTTAAAATGCTGCTATTCTCATATTATTGATGTCAAGGACCCCAAAGTTTACAAATGTTCTCACTGGGTGTTTGCACTTTAAGGTTAGAAAAAGTGGGCGGAGCCACCGACAACCAATCAGATTTCACCCATTGATTTTCAATGGAGAAATTAAAACTTCTGCCATTTCGACACTTTGAATGCCAGGATTCCCAAACCTTAAAGTGTTGGCCACTGAGTGACTGTGGTTCACAGTTAAGGGAAAAAAGGGGTGGGGCAATAACAGCCAATCAGATTTCTGCTATTGACCTTAATGAAGAAAGATTAACTACTGCTATTATTGCAGTTTAAATGCCAGGCATCCCAAACTTAGCACAATTACTCACTGGGCGACTGCAGTCAAAATTTAGCAAAAGTGGGCGGAGCCACAAACAGCCAATCAGATTTCACCTATTGACATCAATGTAAAATTTTCAAACATTGCCATTCTCACAGTTTTAAAGCCAGAGGCCCCAAACTTGGCACAGACCATGACTGGGGGACTGGGGTTAAAATTCAGAAAACTGGGCAGAGCTTACAACAGCCAATCAAATGTTACCTATTGCAATTCAATGGTAATATATACATTTCTGCTTTTTCACAGTCATGCTTTGGAATATGGCAGAAAATCTACCCAAAAAATGATTCAGTAACTCCTTCTAAATAAAACAATATCAGATATGTGCGGCTACATTGTTTCTGTAGTAAAAAGCAGTGTCCAAAGAAAGTTGTCAATAATTGAGCTTTCACAGAGCATAAATCACATGCTTGTATTTTCCAGTGTAGGTTGCTTACAATGAAGGCTCAGGTAAAGAGATTGTCAAATTCCCACCAAAAATGACTTCACTTAGTAAACTACACCCCCTGAGGTACCCTTGGATGGATGCATTGATACTTTGGGCTGCAGAGATTATTGGTGAAATTTGATGGAATGTATAACAACAAAATGAAAAATGCATTTCTTTTATTCAGATATGTCAGCTGTTCTGCTTTTGTCGCAGATATGTTTTGGAGTATTGTAGTAATTCACCCCAAAAATAATGCAGTAACTCCTCCTGAACAAACCGATATAAGATATATGTGGCTACATTTTTTCTGTAGTAAAAACCAGTGTCCAGAGAAAGTTGTCAATAATTAAGCTTTCACAGAGCATAATTCACATGCTTGTATTTTCCAGCGTAGGCCACTTACAATGAAGTCTGAGGTAAAGAGATTGTCAAATTCCCACCATAAATGGCTTCATTTAGTAAACTACACCACCTGAGGTATCCTTCGATGGGTGTGTTGATAATTTTGGCTGCAGAGATTATTGGTGAAATTTGATGGAATGTATAACAAGAAAATGTAAAATGCATTTCTTTTATTCATATATGTTAGCTGTTCTGCTTTTTCACAGATATGCTTTGGAGTATTGTAGTTTCAAGAAAAAAAAAAACGAATGCGGGCATTGCTGTGGTAACTAGCGGCGTAATTCTGACGCTAGGACTGGTGAAATTGCGCACAGCAAAATTATCAGCCTTTCATATATCACACCCTTAATCTCAAATTCACTGTGATAAGCTTATTTTAACCATTTATGCCACGCGGACGTGAGATTCACATCCCCAGCGGCAGCTGCTATAGCCGCAGGGATGCGCTAGTCACGTCCCTGCAGTTTGGGGGGGGTGTGCACGCAATCGTGCAGGCAGATGCTCACGTCCGTGATGTTGCCAGCAACAGGGGCGATTGGATGAAGGGGACAAAAGTCCCCTGTGCCAATCCGTACATGTCCACCGAGAATAAACACTGTGTTTGTTCAAATACAGTGTTTATTCTTAAATAGAGCCGCCGCGCTTCCTTCTGCCGACGATTTCCGCCACGCTTCCTCCTGCCGACAATTTCTGCCGCTTTCCGCCACCCGATCGATAGACTAATGAATGGGAACAAAGTTCCCATTTATTAATCTCCCCACCGGACACCCGTGATGCAGGCTTTAATTGAAGCCTGCATCACTTCCCTAGTAACAATGTAGCAACAAATTGTTTCTTATGTAGCATACTTGTACACTACATAGGATTTTGCTCAGCGGGGACATCTTGTGGCCAAATAGTAAAATGACATCTACTAACTTTAGGGAACAAAAACTAAATAAAAGGCCATATTATTATAAATGTATGGGCTAAAAATTAGCAATGGATGTAAAGCTGAAAAAATTTACCTTTATTTCCAAATAAAATATTGTCACCATACATTATACTAGGGATATAATTTTATGGTTGCATTAACCAGGACAAATGGGCAAATAAAATAGGTGGATTTTAATTACGGTAGCATGTGGTATTTTACAACTATAATGGCCGAAACCTGAGAAATAATGATTTTTTCCATTTTTTTCCTAATTATTTCAGTTAAAATGCATTTAGAATAAAATAATTCTTAGCATAATGTTCCACCTAAAGAAAGCTTAATTGGTGGTGGAAAAAACAAGGTATAGATCACTTCTTTGTGATAAGTAATGATAAAGTTATTGGGGAATGAAAGGGAGGAGCGCTGAAATGGGAAAATTCCTCTCGGTCATAAGGTGAAAAATACCCGCGGGCTGAAAAGGTTAAAAAAAAGTGGGCGGAGCCAGCAACAGCCAAAGGGAAAAAAATGACTTGCTGCTAAAATCAGTCAGAAAGTATTGTGACATAAAAACTGGGGCAGGCTTTACTGCTTTGTCTCCACCTAGGGGGTTGGAGTCTACAACCCCGGCCCAGCCATGGAATTTAGCCCACGTCGCCCATGGTTCGGTGGGCTGGACTGATCCAGGAATCGAACTCACAACCTTCCACTTGGTAGACACATTACAGTAACCCTTCCCCAACACACCTGCCCAATGTAAATAGATGCAAATAATACTTTTAACATGGAAACTCCATTCTTCCTACAGTTTTAAGAGTTTTAGGAGTACATGTGTGAAATTTTGCACACTTCTTCGGCCCATAGTCGTGTAGGTTGCTTGTGCTCTGTTAAGCTATCTTACCCTCGGTGCCCCCCGAATACCCCATTTTTTCCCATAGACTTTCATTGGAAAATTTTAAACTTTCACCAATCAGACAGATCCGAAGGTAAACTCACCAAACTTGGGTCACTTAGTCGTGGGGTTGAAATAAAATTTCTTTCACATTTTGGGGACTGCAAAAGTGGGCGGAGCCACAAACAACCAATCACATTTTCCCTATTGACTTCAATGGGAAAATTGTAAAAGCTGTCATTCTAACAGTTTTAAAGCCAGAGTCCCTAAACTTGGCACCGTGGGTCACTGGGTTACTATGGTTAACATTTTGAAAAAGTGGGCGGAGCCTACAACAGCCAATCACATTTCAGCTGTTTGTTTTATATGGGAAAATTTGAATTGCAGCTTGGGTTGTGGCTTGGGTTCAAATTTTAAAAGTGGGCGGAGCCACAAGCAGCCAATTGAATTTCAGTGATTTATTTACATGGGAACATTTAAAATGCTGCTATTCTCATATTATTGATGTCAAGGACCCCAAAGTTTACAAATGTTCTCACTGGGTGTTTGCACTTTAAGGTTAGAAAAAGTGGGCGGAGCCACCGACAACCAATCAGATTTCACCCATTGATTTTCAATGGAGAAATTAAAACTTCTGCCATTTCGACACTTTGAATGCCAGGATTCCCAAACCTTAAAGTGTTGGCCACTGAGTGACTGTGGTTCACAGTTAAGGGAAAAAAGGGGTGGGGCAATAACAGCCAATCAGATTTCAGCTATTGACCTTAATGAAGAAAGATTAACTACTGCTATTATTGCAGTTTAAATGCCAGGCATCCCAAACTTAGCACAATTACTCACTGGGCGACTGCAGTCAAAATTTAGCAAAAGTGGGCGGAGCCACAAACAGCCAATCAGATTTCACCTATTGACATCAATGTAAAATTTTCAAACATTGCCATTCTCACAGTTTTAAAGCCAGAGGCCCCAAACTTGGCACAGACCATGACTGGGGGACTGGGGTTAAAATTCAGAAAACTGGGCAGAGCTTACAACAGCCAATCAAATGTTACCTATTGCAATTCAATGGTAATATATACATTTCTGCTTTTTCACAGTCATGCTTTGGAATATGGCAGAAAATCTACCCAAAAAATGATTCAGTAACTCCTTCTAAATAAAACAATATCAGATATGTGCGGCTACATTGTTTCTATAGTAAAAAGCAGTGTCCAAAGAAAGTTGTCAATAATTGAGCTTTCACAGAGCATAAATCACATGCTTGTATTTTCCAGTGTAGGTTGCTTACAATGAAGGCTCAGGTAAAGAGATTGTCAAATTCCCACCAAAAATGACTTCACTTAGTAAACTACACCCCCTGAGGTACCCTTGGATGGATGCATTGATACTTTGGGCTGCAGAGATTATTGGTGAAATTTGATGGAATGTATAACAACAAAATGAAAAATGCATTTCTTTTATTCAGATATGTCAGCTGTTCTGCTTTTGTCGCAGATATGTTTTGGAGTATTGTAGTAATTCACCCCAAAAATAATGCAGTAACTCCTCCTGAACAAACCGATATAAGATATATGTGGCTACATTTTTTCTGTAGTAAAAACCAGTGTCCAGAGAAAGTTGTCAATAATTAAGCTTTCACAGAGCATAATTCACATGCTTGTATTTTCCAGCGTAGGCCACTTACAATGAAGTCTGAGGTAAAGAGATTGTCAAATTCCCACCATAAATGGCTTCATTTAGTAAACTACACCACCTGAGGTATCCTTCGATGGGTGTGTTGATAATTTTGGCTGCAGAGATTATTGGTGAAATTTGATGGAATGTATAACAAGAAAATGTAAAATTCATTTATTTTATTCATATATGTTAGCTGTTCTGCTTTTTCACAGATATGCTTTGGAGTATTTTAGTAATTCACCCCAAAAATGATTCAGTAACTCCTTCTGAATAAAACAATATAATATATATGTGGCTACATTGTTTCTGTAGTCCAGAGAAAGTTGTCAATATACATACATTACATAAACTAACTGTATAAGGATACAGCCCCTGTATACAGTAACATTACACAGCTTATATACATATATACATATATATATACATATATATATACATATATATATGTGCGTGTGTGCATATATATATATATATATATATATATATATATATATATATATATATATATATATTTGTGTGCGCGTGTGTGTGTATATAATATATATATATATATATATATATATATATATATATATATATATATAGCTGACTTCACCTACATACTGGGGGTGGATGGAAAGGGATCAGAGGGGTTGTGTGGTGAAATTATGTGAATAAATGTGTTTTTACACTGTAACGCTGTCTGTGAGACACAGACACACAGCAGCTACAGCTCTCTCTATTCAGAGATCACTGCAGCTGGTGGAGAAAGCTGGAGAGAATGCAACTTTGTTGCTTTCTATCTAGTGATCACAGTGATTGGCTCACAGCGATCACATGGTAGGGAGCCAATAAAACTGAGTCCTTACTGAATCATTAATGCCTCATTCACATCAGGTGCGCAGTGGTGCTCAGCAGAGCTCGAATATTCCAGTAGCTCGAATATTCGAGCTCTTTTTCAGCTATTCGAGCTTGGTATTCGAGCTCCGAATAGCTGCAGCTATTCGAATGGGCTATTCGAGTAAACGCGAATAGCCCATTCACTATTCGAGCTATTCGAGCAAACGGCGCTATTCGAGCTCGAATACCGAGCTCGAATAGCGTCATAGCCCAGATTGATGTCCTTAGAGCCAATCAGAGGGCTCCCAGGCCCTCTGACGGCAGCCAATCACAGAGGGGGACCCTGGCCAGCCCCTACCCTATAAATAGCGGCCGCCATGTTCCGTTTCTCCGTCCTTGCCTGAGACTTGCATAGAGAGAGAGTTGCTCCTTTGTGCTTTGGCTTAGCAAGAGCTCTATTGTGGTCATTTACCTAGCGTTTTTGCTCACATACACCTCCTATACACACCTATATTGTTGTTAGTTAGATAGACATTGTATTTTAGTTAGTAGCTTTTGTGTTACATAGAGACAGGCCAGCTGCTGCAGGCAAGCTTACAGCTTTAGGCCTCAGGGCCTGCCTGTCTGGGCAGCTGTCCTCCTGTCCTCTGTTAGTTTATTTCTCATTAGTATTAGACAGTATTAGACAGTATTAGATAGTATTAGACAGTATTTCTGCTGTCCTTTACTACTTAGTGATTGTATTTTGTATTGTAGTTATATACTGTAACTGTACTAGGACACTCACTGTCACTGTTCATAGGCTACTAGCTCCTGCGTGTGCTTGCACTCACTGTCTGTGTACACACACTCTATTTCCTTCTGAATAGTTATATACTGTAACTGTACTAGGACACTCACTGACTGTCACTGTTCATAGGCTAGCTCCTGCGTGTGCGTGCACTCACTCACTGTCTGTGTACTGTACACACACTCTATTTCCTTCTGAATAGTTATATACTGTAACTGTACTAGGACACTCACTGACTGTCACTGTTCATAGGCTACTAGCTCCTGCGTGTGCGTGCACTCACTGTCTGTGTACTGTACACACACTCTATTTCCTTCTGAATAGTTATATACTGTAACTGTACTAGGACACTCACTGACTGTCACTGTTCATAGGCTACTAGCTCCTGCGTGTGCGTGCACTCACTGTCTGTGTACTGTACACACACTCTATTTCCTTCTGAATAGTTCTATACTGTAACTGTACTAAGACACTCACTGTCACTGTTCATAGGCTACTAGCTCCTGCGTGTGTGTGCACTCACTGTCTGTGTACTGTAGTGTACACACACTCTATTTCCTTCTGAATAGTTATATACTGTAACTGTACTAGGACACTCACTGTCACTGTTCATAGGCTACTAGCTCCTGCGTGTGCGTGCACTCACTGTCTGTGTACTGTACACACACTCTATTTCCTTCTGAATAGTTATATACTGTAACTGTACTAGGACACTCACTGTCACTGTTCATAGGCTACTAGCTCCTGCGTGTGCTTGCACTCACTGTCTGTGTACACACACTCTATTTCCTTCTGAATAGTTATATACTGTAACTGTACTAGGACACTCACTGACTGTCACTGTTCATAGGCTAGCTCCTGCGTGTGCGTGCACTCACTCACTGTCTGTGTACTGTACACACACTCTATTTCCTTCTGAATAGTTATATACTGTAACTGTACTAGGACACTCACTGACTGTCACTGTTCATAGGCTACTAGCTCCTGCGTGTGCGTGCACTCACTGTCTGTGTACTGTACACACACTCTATTTCCTTCTGAATAGTTATATACTGTAACTGTACTAGGACACTCACTGACTGTCACTGTTCATAGGCTACTAGCTCCTGCGTGTGCGTGCACTCACTGTCTGTGTACTGTACACACACTCTATTTCCTTCTGAATAGTTATATACTGTAACTGTACTAGGACATTCACTGACTGTCACTGTTCATAGGCTAGCTCCTGCGTGTGCGTGCACTCACTCACTGTCTGTGTACTGTACACACACTCTATTTCCTTCTGAATAGTTATATACTGTAACTGTACTAGGACACTCACTGACTGTCACTGTTCATAGGCTACTAGCTCCTGTGTGTGCATGCACTCACTGTCTGTGTACTGTACACACACTCTATTTCCTTCTGAATAGTTATATACTGTAACTGTACTAGGACACTCACTGTCACTGTTCATAGGCTACTAGCTCCTGCGTGTGCGTGCACTCACTGTCTGTGTACTGTACACACACTCTATTTCCTTCTGAATAGTTATATACTGTAACTGTACTAGGACACTCACTGACTGTCACTGTTCATAGGCTACTAGCTCCTGCGTGTGCGTGCACTCACTGTCTGTGTACTGTACACACACTCTATTTCCTTCTGAATAGTTATATACTGTAACTGTACTAAGACACTCACTGTCACTGTTCATAGGCTACTAGCTCCTGCGTGTGTGTGCACTCACTGTCTGTGTACTGTAGTGTACACACACTCTATTTCCTTCTGAATAGTTATATACTGTAACTGTACTAGGACACTCACTGTCACTGTTCATAGGCTACTAGCTCCTGCGTGTGCGTGCACTCACTGTCTGTGTACTGTACACACACTCTATTTCCTTCTGAATAGTTATATACTGTAACTGTACTAGGACACTCACTGTCACTGTTCATAGGCTACTAGCTCCTGCGTGTGTGTGTGCACTCACTGTCTGTGTACTGTGCACACACTCTATTTCCTTCTGATTACTGATTGATTATTGTAAATTCTACTTCCTGACAGTTACTACTTACTTACTGTAGTAGGGACACTCACTCAGTCACTGTTCATAGGCTAGCTCCTGCACGTGTGTGCGCGTGCGTGCACTCACTGTCTGTAGTGTACACACACTCTATTTCCTTGTGATTACTACTGATTATTGTAACTTCTAGTTGTACTTCCTGACTGTTACTACTTACTTACTGTACTAGGGACACTCACTCACTCTCTGTTCATAGGCCAGCTCCTGCGCGTGTTTGCGCGTGCGTGCACTCACTGTCTGTAGTGTACACACACTCTATTTCCTTGTGATTACTACTGATTATTGTAACTGCTAGTTGTACTTCCTGACTGTTACTACTTACTTACTGTACTAGGGAGTCGGGACACTCACTCAGTCACCTCACCCACCAACCCACTCCATTAAAGTACCCCACTTTTCACCCGCCCTTTTCAAAAACTTTTGTGTTTACGCCCAAAACATCGAAGATGTCTGGAAGTGGCAGCCAGCACGGTTTGGGCAAGGGGAAGGGCAGCAAGGGAATCAGGAGGAGAGGGAGCAGCATTGTGGCAAGCCACGGGCGCGGCCGCGCCACCATGCACAGTTCCGCAGCAGCAGCGTCAGTGGCTAACATTCCTCCCATAGCCACTGGCCGTGGACGCCTTGGGCGCCGCCCAGCAGGAGCATCTGCAACTCACGCTGCAGAGACACAGCAGCAGCAGCAGCGTGTAGCACCTGCTCCGATTTTCCTCCAGCCGGGTCGGAAACGTCCCATTGAGGAAAAGGATGCAGACACTGTGGTGCAACTGATGACGGAGGATGAGCAGCCCGCCATCAGCTCTGCATCTGAGGCCTCCACCCTCACCACCACCACCACCACCCCTGTTCGCAGCAGCCGCCCAGCAGGGCCTGGGGAGGAGGCCAGTTCACCGTCACAAGTTGGCGACCTGTCACTCAGCAGTATTTTTACCCCAGGCACCATCAGGGTATTGTCTGCTGTTGTTGGCGATTTGGAGGAGGAGATGCTGATGGGCACTTTGGGGGATGAGGGATTGGACAGCAAGACTGTGGCAACAGTCAAGCAGCCCATCCATGCATCAGGAGAGGAGTTTGGGGGGTCATCATCCCAGCAGGACATGTTTCAGGAGAGGGAGGATGATGATGACACGGTGACAGACAGAGACTGGGTGCCACCAGCTCCAGGGGATGTCGTCATCAGCAGCTCTGAGGAGGAGGAGGAGGATGCGCTTGTGGGCCTTGCAAGGAGGCGCATCATTGCAAGCATTGGCAGCAGTAGGCAGGTCCCACAGCCTGCTGGTGTCTCAGGCTCAGCAGCAGCAGCAGCAGCAGCATCTGGCAGTACCACCACCAGCCGCACCCAAGCCCCCCCCCCAACCACCACAGGGAGACAGGCAGCAGCGGTTCCATGCCATAGGGGGTTCTTTTTGTCACCAATCTGGCGCTTTTTCACCATGCCCACTGTGTACAGCAAGTACGCCACTTGCAACCACTGTCAGCGGAAGTTGAGCAGAGGTGCAGACCCCTTAAAGTTCAGCACCAGCTCGCTCATCAACCACCTTGCTGCGAAACATTTCCACCAGCATGAGGAGTTCCAGAGGCTGAAGGCATCTGGTGCTGGCAGTGGCACCACACCCATCACTGCACAGCCTTCAGCAGCAGCAGCAACAGCAGCCACCCGCCCTCCTGCTCCTCCAGCAGCACCAGCAGGAGTGCGGAAACGCACTGCTCCTCCCCCCTCTGCAACTCCTGCCGCCGACACTGAGGCCTGTTCTGGCAGCCAGTCCTCAGTGGCCTCCTCTGCTGTGTCTGCTGATTCCCGTGCCAGCAAAAGGCCACGCCAGAGCCTTTTAAGCGAGTCCTTCCAGGGGGTGGTTAGGGCTCTGCCTCCCAGCAGCTGTCGCGTGCGGCAGCTGAACGGCTTGCTGGCACGGGCCATGTGCTCCCAACTCCTGCCGTACACGCTTGTGCAGGAGGGGAGCGACATGCGTGCGCTGCTTGCTTGTGCAGCCCCAGACTGGCAGCTCCCCAGCAGACACTTCTTCGCCCGCAAGGCCATTCCTGCACTGCACCGCTTTGTGATGGCCAATGTGGAGCGAGGGCTGGAGCACGCGGTTGGTGAAAGGGTCCACGTCACCATGGACTCCTGGAGCAGCCGCTTCGGGACAGGCCGCTACCTGTCTTTCACTGTCCACTGGGTCAGCTTGGTGGAAGGGGGTGAGGATGGGAGAGCAGCAGCGGGCACAGCAGCAGCAACACAGTGGGTGGTGCCCCCCCGCAGGGTCAGGGGAACTGCAGCAGGTTCCTCCGATCCTCTGCCATCCTCCGGCACACCTGGCCAAACCCCCCGCCTCAGTAGCAGCGTGAAGGCCCGCCACTGCCAAGCGCTGCTGCACTTGGTCAGCCTTGGGAAGACCAAGCTGACGGCAACCCATGTGTTGGCCAAACTCCAGGAGCAGGAGAGGATTTGGCTGACCCCCAGAGGCCTCAGAGTCGGAGAGGTGGTGGCCGACAATGGGGCCAATCTGGTTGCCGCAATAGACAGGGGAAACCTGACCCACATCCCCTGTCTTGCCCACGTGCTGAACCTGGTGGTGCAAAAGTTCTTGCGCACCTACCAGGGGATGGGCGAACTGCTGGAAACGGCAAGGAACGTTGTGCGTCACTTCCGGCGCTCGGCTGCAGCCTGTGCGAGCCTGGAAGACGTGCAAAAGGAGCTGGAGCTGCCACGCCATCGGCTGATCCTTGACGTTCCGACTCGCTGGAACTCCACCCTGGTGATGTTGGAGCGTCTGGTTGAACAGAAGCACGCTGTCAACCAGTACCTTGCCCTGGCCACTGTTTCCGCCGCTCGGAGAAGGGACAAGACCAGCAACATCCCGTCCATCGTCCCCGATGATGACTGGAGGCACATGCAGCAGGTGTGCTTAGTGCTGGCTCCCTTTCTGCAGGCCACTAACATGGTGAGCAGGGACCATGCTATGGTCTGCGAGTGGGTGCCCCTGGTTTTTCTGCTGAACAGGGCCCTCGATGCTTTGCTGGAACAGGGAGCGGCAGCCTTGGACCAGCAGGAGCGGCAAGCAGCTGCACAGTCCACCTCTGAGGGGGAGGAGGAGGAGGACTTGGTGGAGGTCCCTGACCTTGCTGCTGATGAGGGGGATCAGCACAGCGCAGCTGAGTTGGTGCGGGGGTGGAGAGAGGATGAGGCGGCAGAGGAGGAGGATGAGGAGGACAGCACTGCCGTCGATGTGCCAGCACACGTGGCCCGCCTCTTCCCAATGGCAGCGCACATGCTGGCGTGCCTGCGCAAGGACCCCAGGGTGATCCAGATGAAGCAGAGGGAGGACATCTGGATCAGCATGATGTTGGACCCACGCCTCAAGGGGAAGTTGAGCCAGTTCCTGCCGCCTGCAGGAGGAGACCCAGCGCAACAAATAAGGAGCTTGCAGCAGGCCCTTGTTGAGCGCTTGGAGGAAGCCTTCCCCCAGCCTTCCACCCCCACTGTCCAGCAGCCAGCACAGAGGCAGCAGCAGGTGCCTGCATCCAGCAGCAAGCGCCCCACAGACCTGCTGTCTCTCAGCCACGAGCTCTACAGGACTGTAGAGGCTCCGGCAGCAGTGACTAGAGAGGAGGTGCATGATGCAGCAGCATCCTCCTCCGGTCACAGCCAGCCCCTGACCCGCATGGTGGCTGACTACATGGGGTCCTACAGCGGGCTTGACAGCGATGCCCCTGTTGATCCCATGGAGTATTGGGTCAAGCGCCTGGAGATCTGGAGCGAGCTGGCGCAGTACGCCCTGGAAGTGCTGTCCTGCCTCCCTTCCAGCGTGCTGTCCGAGCGCTGCTTCAGTGCAGCTGGTGGCGTGGTCACCGAGAAACACTCACGTCTGTCTCACAAGTCTGTGGACAGACTGACGTTTCTCAAGATGAACCAGGCGTGGGTGGAAGGCGAGTTCCTGGCCCCTGTTGTCGGCGAGAGGGGGACATGAACTGGCTAAGAACCATCGTTAATGTGCCTTACCACCCTTTACCACCTCCTGGCTCCTGCTCACTAAGCCAGCCTGGTTCAGTTTGACTATTACGTCGCCTGCAGTCACACATTTTACACCTACAGTGGGCTGCTGTGTACTGCCCTTCTGCTGTCTGTCTGTGTTTCCCACTGCCAGGGTACACAGAATTACATTCTGCTGCCACTCTGCCACCAGCTATTACGTCAAACAATATGTTTATTTACAGCCCTGGTATCACCGCTAGGTACCAGGGCTATTATGTCACGCTGCCTGCCTGCTGCCACACTCACACTACTCCTCCATTCCTCCTGCTGCTGCTGTCTGTCTGTGTTTCCCACTGCCAGGGTACACAGAATTACCTTCTGCTGCCACTCTGCCACCAGCTATTACGTCAAACAATAGCTGCTCACATTACTCCTCCATTCCTCCTGCTGCTGCTGCTGTCGGTCTGTGTTTCCCACTGCCAGGGTACACAGAATTACATTCTGCTGCCACTCTGCCACCAGCTATTACGTCAAACAATAGCTATATATCTGTGTAATTGGTTGTACAAACAAAACCAAAAAAACATTAAAAAAAAAAAAGGTTTAATTTTTCTGAGGTGCCCGGGTTGAAAACTGTGTTGTCCCAGTTGTGTATTGGACACGATGTGGGCTGCACGACCACTGTCTGGGACCTCCTGTTGTGTTTATTTACAGCCCTGGTATCACCGCTAGGTACCAGGGCTATTATGTCACGCTGCCTGCCTGCTGCCACACTCACACTACTCCTCCATTCCTCCTGCTGCTGCTGTCTGTCTGTGTTTCCCACTGCCAGGGTACACAGAATTACCTTCTGCTGCCACTCTGCCACCAGCTATTACGTCAAACAATAGCTGCTCACATTACTCCTCCATTCCTCCTGCTGCTGCTGCTGTCGGTCTGTGTTTCCCACTGCCAGGGTACACAGAATTACATTCTGCTGCCACTCTGCCACCAGCTATTACGTCAAACAATAGCTATATATCTGTGTAATTGGTTTTACAAACAAAACCAAAAAACCATTAAAAAAAAAAAAAAAGGTTTAATTTTTCTGAGGTGCCCGGGTTGAAAACTGTGTTGTCCCAGTTGTGTATTGGACACGATGTGGGCTGCACGACCGCTGTCTGGGACCTCCTGTTGTGTTTATTTACAGCCCTGGTATCACCGCTAGGTACCAGGGCTATTATGTCACGCTGCCTGCCTGCTGCCACACTCACACTACTCCTCCATTCCTCCTGCTGCTGCTGTCTGTCTGTGTTTCCCACTGCCAGGGTACACAGAATTACCTTCTGCTGCCACTCTGCCACCAGCTATTACGTCAAACAATAGCTGCTCACATTACTCCTCCATTCCTCCTGCTGCTGCTGCTGTCGGTCTGTGTTTCCCACTGCCAGGGTACACAGAATTACATTCTGCTGCCACTCTGCCACCAGCTATTACGTCAAACAATAGCTATATATCTGTGTAATTGGTTTTACAAACAAAACCAAAAAACCATTAAAAAAAAAAAAAAGGTTTAATTTTTCTGAGGTGCCGGGTTGAAAACTGTGTTGTCCCAGTTGTGTATTGGACACGATGTGGGCTGCACGACCGCTGTCTGGGACCTCCTGTTGTGTTTATTTACAGCCCTGGTATCACCGCTAGGTACCAGGGCTATTATGTCATGCTGCCTGCCTGCTGCCACACTCACACTACTCCTCCATTCCTCCTGCTGCTGCTGTCTGTCTGTGTTTCCCACTGCCAGGGTACACAGAATTACCTTCTGCTGCCACTCTGCCACCAGCTATTACGTCAAACAATAGCTGCTCACATTACTCCTCCATTCCACCTGCTGCTGCTGCTGTCGGTCTGTGTTTCCCACTGCCAGGGTACACAGAATTACATTCTACTGCCACTCTGCCACCAGCTATTACGTCAAACAATAGCTATATATCTGTGTAATTGGTTTTACAAACAAAACCAAAAAACCATTAAAAAAAAAAAAGGTTTAATTTTTCTGAGGTGCCCGGGTTGAAAACTGTGTTGTCCCAGTTGTGTATTGGACACGATGTGGGCTGCACGACCGCTGTCTGGGACCTCCTGTTGTGTTTATTTACAGCCCTGGTATCACCGCTAGGTACCAGGGCTATTATGTCACGCTGCCTGCCTGCTGCCACACTCACACTACTCCTCCATTCCTCCTGCTGCTGCTGTCTGTCTGTGTTTCCCACTGCCAGGGTACACAGAATTACCTTCTGCTGCCACTCTGCCACCAGCTATTACGTCAAACAATAGCTGCTCACATTACTCCTCCATTCCTCCTGCTGCTGCTGCTGCTGTCGGTCTGTGTTTCCCACTGCCAGGGTACACAGAATTACATTCTGCTGCCACTCTGCCACCAGCTATTACGTCAAACAATAGCTATATATCTGTGTAATTGGTTTTACAAACAAAACCAAAAAACCATTAAAAAAAAAAAAAAAAAAAGGTTTAATTTTTCTGAGGTGCCCAGGTTGAAAACTGTGTTGTCCCAGTTGTGTATTGGACACGATGTGGGCTGCACGACCGCTGTCTGGGACCTCCTGCCTGCTGTGTTTATTTACAGCCCTGGTATCACCGCTAGGTACCAGGGCTATTATGTCACGCTGCCTGCCTCATTGACTGCCTGCTGCCACACACTCATCCTCCTCCTCCTGCTGCTGAATTTACCTCCTGCTGTCTGTGTGTTTCCACTGCCAGGGAGCACATACAATGGCGCTTGCAACATGCGTGCGCCACCAGCTATTTGTTACGCTCAAAAATAGCTGCATTTCTTTAAAAAAAATTTGAAAAGAGAAATAAGTAAAGAAGAAGACGATATAGAAGAAGATGAAGAAGATGAAGAAGAAGAAGATGAAGAAGAAGAAGAAGAAGAAGAAGGAGAAGAAGATGAAGAAGAAGAAAATGAAGAAGAAGAAGATGAAAAAGATGAAGAAGAAGAAGATGAAGAAGAAGAAGAAGAAGGAGAAGAAGAAGAAGATGAAGAAGAAGAAGATGAAGAAGATGAAGAAGAAGATGAAGAAGATGAAGAAGAAGATGAAGAAGATGAAGAAGAAGAAGATGAAGAAGATGAAGAAGATGAAGAAGAAGATGAAGAAGAAGAAGATGAAGAAGAAGAAGAAGATGAAGAAGATGAAGAAGAAGAAGATGAAGAAGAAGAAGAAGAAGATGATGATGAAGAAGATGAAGAAGATGATGATGAAGAAGATGAAGAAGATGAAGAAGAAGAAGATGAAGAAGAAGAAGAAGAAGAAGATAGAAGATAAAGAAGAAGAAGAAGAAGAAGAAGAAGAAGAAGAAGAAGAAGAAGAAGTATATACAGTACTGAACAAAATTCTGGACACAACTTCTCTTTTCACCTTTTTTTTTTAAAGGAACATCCCCACATAATCACTTGCTGTTGTTACTTGGAAAAAAAGATGTTTCTTGCATCATTCACCCTCAAAAAAAGTGTTGGAAGCTATTTAAGGCCAATTCGAATAGTCAGCTCGAATAATGAGCTAGAATACCGACTCGAATAGTGAGCTCGAAGTCCGAGGTCGAATCGAATAGTAAAAATTATTCGACTCGAATATTCGACTGACCTCGAATAATTTACTATTCGAATTCGACCAAACTCGAATTTTAAAAAGGGGTATTTGAGCACCACTACGTTTGGGATTGCACGTAAATGGGCTTTAATAACGCAAGCGTGTTTCAGCACATTTTTGCACGTTTGTGTATGCATTTCTATGTGTTTTTTCCCCTGAATAATGGGAGGGCTGGGCAGGATTTCTATATGTGTACAAAACTACAATTACAAATACAATTATGCATAAAAAAATACACATTACCTTGCGTTTATGTGCACTTCTGCGTGCTTTTGTGTGATAAAAAGAAAACAGGCATTGACTTTCATTACATGCGTTGCTAATTAGCAACGCTCAAAAATGCTGACAACCCTAAGTGTCAGCATCACTCTTTATTGCAGTGCAATGACCTGCATGGGGTCAATTGATTTAAATACATTTTATAGACACCATGCGTTATGCATGGTGTCAGCGTTATGCTACAGTGCATAAAAACATCCAAGATGTGAACGAGCCCTAACTACTCAGCTGTCATGATCTACCACAGCCGATTCACCAGCAGCGTGCACAGTCGATTGACACAGTACCGTTGAAATCCGGCGGTGTAAATACTATGCCGCTTCTGAGACAAGTGGCCACAACTGCGGCATAGGATTTACTTATCTCTAGGCAATTGAGCAGTATCTTTTGCATTTTCAGCTTGCCTGTCATGTGCGTCCTGTGCGGTGCATGGCCAGATTTTGCCGCAAGATTAATAAATCTCTATGCGTCTGCATTTGCATTTTTGCTCTCGCTTGTATTGTTGACTTTGATATCAGCATGAAGCAATCACTTTCAAGAAAAAAAAAAACGAATGCGGGCATTGCTGTGGTAACTAGCGTCGTAATTCTGACGTTAGGACTGGTGAAATTGCGCACAGCAAAATTATCAGCCTTTCATATATCACACCCTTAATCTCAAATTCACTGCGATAAGCTTATTTTAACCATTTATGCCATGCGGACGTGAGATTCACATCCCCAGCGGCAGCTGCTATAGCCGCAGGGACGCGCTAGTCACGTCCCTGCAGTTTGGGGGGGTGTGCACGCAATCGTGCAGGCAGATGCTCACGTTCGTGATGTTGCCGGCAACAGGGGCGATTGGATGAAGGGGACAAAAGTCCCCTGTGCCAATCCGTACATGTCCACCGAGAATAAACACTGTTTTTGTTCAAATACAGTGTTTATTCTTAAATAGAGCCGCCGCGCTTCCTTCTGCCGACGATTTCCGCCACGCTTCCTCCTGCCGACAATTTCTGCCGCTTTCCGCCACCCGATCGATAGACTAATGAATGGGAACAAAGTTCCCATTTATTAATCTCCCCACCGGACACCCGTGATGCAGGCTTTAATTGAAGCCTGCATCACTTCCCTAGTAACAATGTAGCAACAAATTGTTTCTTATGTAGCATACTTGTACACTACATAGGATTTTGCTCAGCGGGGACATCTTGTGGCCAAATAGTAAAATGACATCTACTAACTTTAGGGAACAAAAACAAAATAAAAGGCCATATTATTATAAATGTATGGGCTAAAAATTAGCGATGGATGTAAAACTGAAAAAATTTACCTTTATTTCCAAATAAAATATTGTCACCATACATTATACCAGGGATATAATTTTACGCTTGCATTAACCAGGACAAATGGGCAAATAAAATAGGTGGATTTTAATTACGGTAGCATGTGGTATTTTACAACTATAATGGCCGAAACCTGAGAAATAATGATTTTTTCCATTTTTTTCCTAATTATTTCAGTTAAAATGCATTTAGAATAAAATAATTCTTAGCATAATGTTCCACCTAAAGAAAGGTGGCGATACATGGCGCATGACACTGCCACCAGCTGTTTCTGATGACGAGCTCCCCCTGCGTCTTTCAGCAACTCATCTCCTCCTACTCTCTGACTCCCCCTCTGAACTGTCCCCCTGTTCATCTCCTCTATTGGGAACATACGTGAGATCCGTATCATCGTCATCATCATAATCATCCTGCCCAGCTTCACTTGCCTCAGATACCTCAAAAACTGCACCAACAGCAAGTACTTCATCATCTTCACACGTTATGTCCATAGTGTCGCCGCCTAACTCAGACATATGAGGTGGTGTAACTTGCTTAGCGCCTTCATCTGGTTGTAACAATAATGGCCGTGAATCAGTTAATTCCCCACCAATTAACTCCTGTGAAGTGGCAAATGCAACGGATTTGGTACTTGTTGTAGCGCTGGTGGCTGTGGAAGATGAGGTGTTCTGTGTTAAATAGTCAACCACATCCTGACAATCTTGGGAGTTGATGGGACATGCCTTCTTCTGAGCACTTTACTTTGGTCGTGGGCCACACGAAATCACATCAACACGACCTCGCACAGACCTGCCAGGTGACCTTCCTCTGGGTCTCCCTCTACCTCTGCCTGTTTTGTCCGTTGTGTCCATATTGGGGGGGGGGGGGGGGGGGTGAAGTGAAAGGTATGCACTGACTTCACTAATACAATGTGCAGTCACACAGGTGCAGTTAACAGGTATGCACGGAGTGGCATATCACACTGCGTGCACTCACGTAGGTAGGTGGGTGCACTGAACACAACAGGTAGGTATATACAGTGCAGAGGTGGGTGCACTGAACACAACAGGTAGGTATAAAAGTGATTGGTATTACAATGTGCACCTGTCACACACAGACAGGTAGCGGACAGGCACAGTGACACTGCGTGCGCTCACTTAGGTAGGTGGGTGCACTGTGAACAACAGGTAGGTAAGTACAGTGGTTTGCAAAAGTATTCGGCCCCCTTGAAGTTTTCCCTATTTTGTCATATTACTGCCACAAACATGAATCAATTTTATTGGAATTCCACATGAAAGACCAATACATAGTGGTGTACACGTGAGAAGGGGAACGAAAATCATACATGATTCCAAACATTAAAAAAAAACCAAAAAAAAAACCCTGCAAAGTGGGGTGTGCGTAATTATTCAGCCCCCTGAGTCAATACTTTGTAGAACCACCTTTTGCTGCCAGTCTGCTGCTGGGTTAACGTTTCCGGTCCCTTTTTACGGAACCTCTTATCTGTATTACATTTATGACTGCATGCCGACAAAATGCATTGCTATCCGCACGCTTCTTGTCCTCATGCAAGGCCTGGGTTGCGCCTCAAAGCGTGGCCTTCTCCTCCTGCGCCTCCTCCTGTTCCATCACGTGTGCTGCTGCTGGGTTAGCGTTTCCGGTCCCTATTTACGGAACCTCTTATCTGTATTACATTTATGACTGCATGCCGACAAAATGCATTGCTATCCGCACGCTTCTTGTCCTCATGCAAGGCCTGGGTTACCTGTGCAAAGAAAACAGACATTTCCGGCATTTAAAAGACAGTTTTCTCTTTCAAACTTTAAAATCGATTTTCTCAAAAACTATAAGCTCTTTTTGCTACATTTTTTTTCCTCTTGTACCCACTCCCAAGGTGCACACACCCTGTAAATTTGGGGTATGTAGCATGTAAGGAGGCTTTACAAAGCACGAAAGTTTGGGTCCCCATTGACTTCCATTGTGTTCGGAGTTCGGCTCGAACATCCGAACATCGCGGCCATGTTCGGCCTATTCGGCCCGAACATCTAGATGTTCGCCCAACACTAATTTATGCACATAATTTCACCTCACAACCCCTCTGAACCCTTTCCATCCACCCCTAGTATGTAGGTGAAGTCAGCTATATATATATATATATATATATATATATATATATATATACTTTACACACACACACCACACGCACACATATATATATATATATATATATATATATATATATATATATATATATATATATATATATGCTGTGTAATGTTACTGTATACAGGGGCTGTATCCTTATACAGTTAGTTTATGTAATGTATGTATATTGACAACTTTCTCTGGACACTGGTTTTTACTACAGAAACAATGTAGCCACATATATATTATATCGTTTTATTCAGAAGGAGTTACTGAATCATTTTTGGGGTGAATTACTACAATACTCCAAAGCATATCTGTGAAAAAGCAGAACAGCTAACATATATGAATAAAAGAAATGAATTTTACATTTTCTTGTTACACATTCCATCAAATTTCACCAATAATCTCTGCAGCCAAAATTATCAACACACCCATCGAAGGATACCTCAGGTGGTATAGTTTACTAAATGAAGCCATTTATGGTGGGAATTTGACAGTCTCTTTACCTCAGACTTCATTGTAAGTGAACTATGCTGGAAAATACAAGCATGTGAATTATGCTCTGTGAAAGCTTAATTATTGACAACTTTCTCTGGACACTGGTTTTTACTACAGAAAAAATGTAGCCACATATATCTTATATCGGTTTGTTCAGGAGGAGTTACTGCATTATTTTTGGGGTGAATTACTACAATACTCCAAAACATATCTGCGACAAAAGCAGAACAGCTGACATATCTGAATAAAAGAAATGCATTTTTCATTTTGTTGTTATACATTCCATCAAATTTCACCAATAATCTCTGCAGCCCAAAGTATCAATGCATCCATCCAAGGGTACCTCAGGGGGTGTAGTTTACTAAGTGAAGTCATTTTTGGTGGGAATTTGACAATCTCTTTACCTGAGCCTTCATTGTAAGCAACCTACACTGGAAAATACAAGCATGTGATTTATGCTCTGTGAAAGCTCAATTATTGACAACTTTCTTTGGACACTGCTTTTTACTACAGAAACAATGTAGCCGCACATATCTGATATTGTTTTATTTAGAAGGAGTTACTGCATCATTTTTTGGGTAGATTTTCTGCCATATACCAAAGCATGACTGTGAAAAAGCAGAAATGTATATATTACCATTGAATTGTAATAGGTAACATTTGATTGGCTGTTGTAAGCTCCGCCCAGTTTTCTGAATTTTAACCCCAGTCCCCCTGTCATGGTCTGTGCCAAGTTTGGGGCCTCTGGCTTTAAAACTGTGAGAATGGCAATGTTTGAAAATTTTACATTGATGTCAATAGGGGAAATCTGATTGGCTGTTTGTGGCTCCACCCACTTTTGCTAAATTTTGACTGCAATCGCCCAGTGAGTAATTGTGCTAAGTTTGGGATGCCTGGCATTTAAACTGCAATAATAGCAGTAGTTAATCTTTTTTTCATTAAGGTCAATAGCTGAAATCTGATTGGCTGTTATTGCCTCACCTCTTTTTTCCCTTAACTGTGAACCACAGTCACTCAGTGGCCAACACTTTAAGGTTTGGGAATCCTGGCATTCAAAGTGTCGAAATGGCAGACATTTTAATTTCTCCATTGAAAATCAATGGGTGAAATCTGATTGGTTGTCGGTGGCTCCGCCCACTTTTTCTAACCTTAAAGTGCAAACACCCAGTGAGAACATTTGTAAACTTTGGGGTCCTTGACATCAATAATATGAGAATAGCAGCATTTTAAATGTTCCCATGTAAATAAATCACTGAAATTCAATTGGCTGCTTGTGGCTCTGCCCACTTTTAAAATTTGAACCCAAGCCACAACCCAAGCTGCAATTTAAATTTTCCCATATAAAACAAACAGCTGAAATGTGATTGGCTGTTTGTGGCTCTTGCAGTCCCCAAAATGTGAAAGAAATTTTATTTCAACCCCATGACTAAGTGACACAAGTTTGGTGAGTTTACCTTCAGATCTGTCTGATTGATGAAAGTTTAACATTTTCCAATGAAAGTCTATGGGAAAAAATGGGGTTTTCGGGGGGCCGCCCCAGGGGCACCGAGGTTAAGATAGCTTAACAGAGCACAAGCAACCTACACGGCTATGGGCCGAAGAAGTGTGCAAAATTTCACACATGTACTCCTAAAACTCTTAAAACTGTAGGAAGACTAGAGTTTCCATGTTAAAAGTATTATTTGCATCTATTTACATTGGGCAGGTGTGTTGGCGAAGGGTTACTGTACTGTGTCTACCAAGTAGGAGGTTGTGAGTTCGATTCCTGGATCAGTCCAGCCCACCGAACCATGGGCGACGTGGGCTAAATTCCATGGCTGGGCCGGGGTTGTAGACTCCAACCCCCTAGGTGGAGACAAAGCAGTAAAGCCTGCCCCAGTTTTTATGTCACAATACTTTCTGACTGATTTTAACAGCAAGTCATTTTTTTCCCTTTGGCTGTTGCTGGCTCCGCCCACTTTTTTTAACCTTTTCAGCCCGCAGGTATTTTTCACCTTATGACCGAGAGGAATTTTCCCATTTCAGCGCTCCTCCCTTTCATTCCCCAATAACTTTATCATTACTTATCACAAAGAAGTGATCTATACCTTGTTTTTTCCACCACCAATTAAGCTTTCTTTAGGTGGAACATTATGCTAAGAATTATTTTATTCTAAATGCATTTTAACTGAAATAATTAGGGAAAAAAATGGAAAAAATCATTATTTCTCAGGTTTCGGCCATTATAGTTGTAAAATACCACATGCCCATTTGTCCTGGTTAATGCAACCGTAAAATTATATCCCTAGTATAATGTATGGTGACAATATTTTATTTGGAAATAAAGGTACATTTTTTCAGTTTTACATCCATCGCTAATTTTTAGCCCATACATTTATAATAATATGGCCTTTTATTTTGTTTTTGTTCCCTAAAGTCAGTAGATGTCATTTTACTATTTGGCCACAAGATGTCCCCGCTGAGCAAAATCCTATGTAGCGTACAAGTATGCTACATAAGAAACAATTTGTTGCTACATTGTTACTAGGGAAGTGATGCAGGCTTCAATTAAAGCCTGCATCACGGGTGTCGGGTGGGGAGATTAATAAATGGGAACTTTGTTCCCATTCATTAGTCTATCGATCGGGTGGTGGAAAGCGGCAGAAATTGTCGGCAGGAGGAAGCTGCAGTGAGGGACCCAGGGCTTCTGGGGGCCCTGCCCCCCCAAAGCGCTGGAAGGGCCACATGTGCTGGCTCGCTCGCTACAGCGGACTTTCTATACTGGGACACCACCTATATCTGGCTAGAAGTTACCTATACTGGGCCGCCACCTGTACCTGGCTACCTATACTGGGTCTGGAACAACCTATACCTAATTACCTATACTGGGGCACCACCTATACCTGGCTACCTTTACTGAGGGCACCACCTGTACCTGGCTACCTATACAGCGCTTTGAGTCCCCAGGGAGAAAAGCGCTATATAAATATTATTGTTATTGTTATTGTTATACTGGGGCACCACCTATTCCTGGCTACCTTTACTGAGGGCACCACCTGTACCTGGCTACCTATACTGGGCCCCACCTATACTTGGCTACTTATACTGGGGTGCCTATAGCTTGCTACCTATACTGGGGGCACTTGTACCTGACGAACCTATACTGGTGCACCACCCATACCAGGCTACCTATACTGGGGGCAACTATACCAGGCTACCTATACCGGGGCACGACCTATAGTTAAATGCCTATACTGGGGCACCTGTATCTTGCTGGTCTATACTGGGGCACCAGCTATACTCGGCTACCTATACTAGAGGCATCTTCACCAGGCTACCTATACTAGGGGCACCTATACCTGGCTAGGGCAGGGGGGACGAGCTGAGACAGAAGGGGAAAAGAGGTAACACGGGAATAAAAGAGGCACAGGGGGAACAGAGGCGGACAAAAGAGGAACAGGGAGAAAAGAGATGAGATGGGAACATAAGGTCACACAGAGGGACACAAAAGAGGCACAAACTGAAGTGAGACAGAGGGGGACAAAAGAGGCACCGGAAGAAAAGAGGGGGACAAAAGAGAAAGGATAAAGGATAAGAACGGACCTACAAGTCCCTACCTCATTTGTTAACCGGGGACTACCTGTATTTTGCTAGTATTTGACCCCACCCACAACATGCCGTGGTCACGCCCTCTTTTTGCCGCATCACTCTGCGCATGCCGCTTTCTTCAATGTCAGAGCCATGCACATTTTTTACTGCAGCGCACTTCGTGCACAGACACGAGGGTAGGGTGGCTAGGGTGCTGTCACAGCAACCGGTGGGTGGGCCCAGTGACGGGGGGGTCCTGCCTGATGATGTGTGAGGGGCCCCAAAAGTTCTGATGGCGGCCCTGGGGCAGAGGGGCTGTGTGGGGAGCGACTTAGTCTTGGGGCAGGCAGCCAGTCACACGGGGTGCAGGCAGAGATGCTGTGTGTGGGGACTGACTTAGTCTTCCAGCAGGCAGTGGCCCTCCAGGATCCATGCCTCATTTATTTTGATAAAGGTGAGGCACTGAACACTTTTGTAACTTAGGCGACTTCTCTTCTCAGTGACAATGCCTCCAGCTGTGCTGAATGTCCTTTCTGACAGGACGCTTGAGGCAGTGCAAGACAGAAGTTGGATGGAAAATTGGGACAGCTCTGGCCACAGGTCAAGCCTGCACACCCAGTAGTCCAAGGGTTTATCGCTGCTCACAGTGTCTACATCCACACTTAAGGCCAAGTAGTCTGCTACCTGCCGGTCTAGGTGTTGGTGGAGGGTGGATCCGGAAGCGCTAAGTTGAGGCGTTGGACTAAAGAATGTCTGCATGTCCGACATCACCATGAGATTGCTGGAGCGTCCTTTCCTTGCCTGCGTGGACATGGGAGGAGGATTACTGGCAGTGGTACCTTTATTGCATTGTGCTGTGACATCACCCTTAAATGCATTGTAAAGCATAGTTGCCAGCTAGCTTGTTCTGCATGTGCTGCATCCTTTCTGCCTTCTGGTGAGTTGGTAACATGTCTGCCACTTTGTGCCTATACCGAGGGTCTAGTAGCGTGGCCACCCAGTACAGCTCATTCCCCTTGAGTTTTTTTATACGGGGGTCCCTCAACAGGCTGGACAGCATAAAAGATGCCATCTGCACAAAGTTGGATCCAGACGTACTCTCTATCCCCTCTTGCTATTCCTCAGTGATGTCAGATAAGTCCTCCTCCACCCCCCAGCCACGAACAATACCACGGGAACGTTGAGGAGCACAAGCCCCCTGCGACGCCTG
This sequence comes from Hyperolius riggenbachi, assembly GCF_040937935.1. Lineage (NCBI taxonomy): Eukaryota > Metazoa > Chordata > Amphibia > Anura > Hyperoliidae > Hyperolius > Hyperolius riggenbachi. Next base: position 266,893,709 of record NC_090646.1, read on the forward strand.
CTGCGGTTGTTCTTCTGCCGCCTCCTCCTCCAAAGAAACACCTTCCTCATCATCCGAGTCTGACTCCTCTTCTCCACACGACTCTTCCTCCTCCTCCTCCCTCTATGCTGCCGCAAATGTTGAGGAAACATCTTATTCTGATGAAAATTGCTCCCACAACTGTTCCTCCCGTAACTGTTCCTCTTCACGCTCCTCCACAGCTTGATCCACCACTCTACGCACGGCACGCTCCAGGAAGTAAGCGTACAGGATCAAGTCGCTGATGGTGCCTTCACTGCGACTCACCAGGTTGGTCACCTCCTCAAACGGCCGCATGAGCCTGCATGCATTTTGCATCAGTGTCCAGTTTGCTGGCCAGAACATCCCCATCTCCCCAGATTGTGTCCTTCTACTGAAATTGTAGAGGTACTGGGTGACTGCTTTCTCCTATTCTAGCAGGCGAGAGATCATGACCAGGGTCGAAGTCCAGCGAGTCGGGCTATCACATATCAAGCCTCTCACCGGCAAGTTGTTTCTCCGCTGAATGTCCGCAAAGCGTTACCATGGCCATGTCGGCTGAAATGCCCACACAACTTACTGGCTTGCTTCAAGACATCCTCTAAGCCTGGGTACTTTGACACAAATCTTTGAATGACTAGATTCAGCACATGTGCCATGCAGGGTACATGTGTCAGCTTTCCCAAATTCAAAGCGGAAATGAGATTGCTGCCGTTGTCACACACCACGTTGCCGATCTCCAGCTGGTGCAGGGTCAGCCACTGATCCACCTGTTTGTTAAGAGCAGCCAGGAGAGCTGGTCCAGTGTGACTCTCCGCTTTGAGGCAAGACATGTCTAAGATGGCGTGACACCGTCGTACCTGGCATGCAGCATAGGCCCTGGGGAGATGGGGCTGTGTAGCTGGAGAGGAAATTGCAGCACCAGTAGAGTTGAACTGCCACTCAGCCAAGGAGGAGGAGGAGGATGACAGTGAAGAGGATGTAGCAGGAGAAGAGGAGGTGGCAGGAGGCCTGCCTGCAAGCAATGGAGGTGTCACAAGTTGGTCCGCTGCACAGCCACGTACTCCCTGCTTGCCATCGGTCACCAGGTTGACCCAATGGGCTGTGTAAGTTATGTACCTGCCCTGACCGTGCTTAGCAGACCAGGCATCCGTGGTCAGGTGGACCCTTGACCCAATGCTGTGTGCCAGAGATGACACCACATGCCTCTCCACTTCATGGTACAGTTTAGGTATCACCTTTTTAGAGAAATAATTGTGGTCTGGCATCTTCCACTGCGGTGTCCCAATGGCCACAAATTTATGGAAGGCCTCAGAGTCCACCAGCTGGCATGGTAACAGCTGGCGATCTAACAGTTCCACCACGCCAGCTATCAGACGCTGGGCAAGGGGGTGACTGGCAGAAATTGGCTTCTTCCGCTCAAAGATTTCCTTCACGGACACTTGGCTGTTGTGAGCAGAGGAGCAGGAACTGCTCAAGGGTAGAGGCGGAGTGGAGGAGGGTGGCTGTGAAGGTGCAAGGGAGAAAGCGGCTAAAGATGCTGCACCTGAAGGAGGAAGAGGAGAAGGAGGGTGGCTTTTCTTTTGTGTGCTGCTTTTACTCAGGTGCTCTTCCCATTTCAGTTTGTGCCCTTTCTCCATGTGCCTTCATAAGGCCCTACATGAGTGTTGGCCTTTCCATGGCTCAATTTTTGGAGGCAGAAACAACAGATGGCATTTCTCCGATCTGAGGCAGACTCATGAAAAAAATGTCCAAACCGCTGAGCCCCCCTGGGGTGATGGCACTATGGTGGCATCCATGGCCGGATTTGTATTTTTTACTGCCCAAGGCTCACTATCACCAGCTGCCCGACCCCCCCCCCCCTGACCGACCGCATACTAAACACCCCCCCACACACACACAACACGGCAGGGATTATAGATTGTAGGCTTCTCTGAGGACAGTTAGTGACATGATGGCAGGGATGATATTGTAAGCACCTTGGCAAGTGGCACATTCGGTAAGTGACAGGCAGCTCAGAGATCACTGTAAGTGCCCGTCCGCTGCCCCTTCATCCCCCAGTGCAATTTTCAGCTGTTAGTAGCCACCCACCACTATGTGCAAACTCTGTGTAGCAGGATGAATGTTCAGCAGGCTAACTGCTACTGCCACCCTGCTTCCCACAGTCCGCCCCTTGCTTTCCTGGTGCCCTAGGCCATGGCCTATGTGGCCTTGCCTGAAATCCGGCCATGGTGGCATCAGCAGCTGACGTTGAAGGGCATGTTGGCTGGCTGTCCATAGGTGGCGATACATGGCGCTGGACACTGCCACCAGCTGTTTCTGATGATGAGCTCCCCCTGCGTCTTTCAGCAACTCATCTCCTCCTACTCTCTGACTCCCCCTCTGAACTGTCCCCCTGTTCATCTCCTCTATTGGGAACATACGTGAGATCCGTATCATCGTCATCATCATAATCATCCTGCCCAGCTTCACTTGCCTCAGATACCTCAAAAACTGCACCAACAGCAAGTACTTCATCATCTTCACACGTTATGTCCATAGTGTCGCCGCCTAACTCAGACATATGAGGTGGTGTAACTTGCTTAGCGCCTTCATCTGGTTGTAACAATAATGGCCGTGAATCAGTTAATTCCCCACCAATTAACTCCTGTGAAGTGGCAAATGCAACGGATGTGGTACTTGTTGTAGCGCTGGTGGCTGTGGAAGATGAGGTGTTCTGTGTTAAATAGTCAACCACATCCTGACAATCTTGGGAGTTGATGGGACATGCCTTCTTCTTAGCACTTTACTTTGGTCGTGGGCCACACGAAATCACATCAACACGACCTCGCACAGACCTGCCAGGTGACCTTCCTCTGGGTCTCCCTCTACCTCTGCCTGTTTTGTCCGTTGTGTCCATATTGGGGGGGGGGGGGGGGGTGAAGTGAAAGGTATGCACTGACTTCACTAATACAATGTGCAGTCACACAGGTGCATTTCTATGTGTTTTTTCCCCTGAATAATGGGAGGGCTGGGCAGGATTTCTATATGTGTACAAAACTACAATTACAAATACAATTATGCATAAAAAAATACACATTACCTTGCGTTTATGTGCACTTCTGCGTGCTTTTGTGTGATAAAAAGAAAACAGGCATTGACTTTCATTACATGCGTTGCTAATTAGCAACGCTCAAAAATGCTGACAACCCTAAGTGTCAGCATCACTCTTTATTGCAGTGCAATGACCTGCATGGGGTCAATTGATTTAAATACATTTTATAGACACCATGCGTTATGCATGGTGTCAGCGTTATGCTACAGTGCATAAAAACATCCAAGATGTGAACGAGCCCTAACTACTCAGCTGTCATGATCTACCACAGCCGATTCACCAGCAGCGTGCACAGTCGATTGACACAGTACCGTTGAAATCCGGCGGTGTAAATACTATGCCGCTTCTGAGACAAGTGGCCACAACTGCGGCATAGGATTTACTTATCTCTAGGCAATTGAGCAGTATCTTTTGCATTTTCAGCTTGCCTGTCATGTGCGTCCTGTGCGGTGCATGGCCAGATTTTGCCGCAAGATTAATAAATCTCTATGCGTCTGCATTTGCATTTTTGCTCTCGCTTGTATTGTTGACTTTGATATCAGCATGAAGCAATCACTTTCAAGAAAAAAAAAAACGAATGCGGGCATTGCTGTGGTAACTAGCGTCGTAATTCTGACGTTAGGACTGGTGAAATTGCGCACAGCAAAATTATCAGCCTTTCATATATCACACCCTTAATCTCAAATTCACTGCGATAAGCTTATTTTAACCATTTATGCCACGCGGACGTGAGATTCACATCCCCAGCGGCAGCTGCTATAGCCGCAGGGACGCGCTAGTCACGTCCCTGCAGTTTGGGGGGGGTGTGCACGCAATCGTGCAGGCAGATGCTCACGTTCGTGATGTTGCCGGCAACAGGGGCGATTGGATGAAGGGGACAAAAGTCCCCTGTGCCAATCCGTACATGTCCACCGAGAATAAACACTGTTTTTGTTCAAATACAGTGTTTATTCTTAAATAGAGCCGCCGCGCTTCCTTCTGCCGACGATTTCCGCCACGCTTCCTCCTGCCGACAATTTCTGCCGCTTTCCGCCACCCGATCGATAGACTAATGAATGGGAACAAAGTTCCCATTTATTAATCTCCCCACCGGACACCCGTGATGCAGGCTTTAATTGAAGCCTGCATCACTTCCCTAGTAACAATGTAGCAACAAATTGTTTCTTATGTAGCATACTTGTACACTACATAGGATTTTGCTCAGCGGGGACATCTTGTGGCCAAATAGTAAAATGACATCTACTAACTTTAGGGAACAAAAACAAAATAAAAGGCCATATTATTATAAATGTATGGGCTAAAAATTAGCGATGGATGTAAAACTGAAAAAATTTACCTTTATTTCCAAATAAAATATTGTCACCATACATTATACCAGGGATATAATTTTACGCTTGCATTAACCAGGACAAATGGGCAAATAAAATAGGTGGATTTTAATTACGGTAGCATGTGGTATTTTACAACTATAATGGCCGAAACCTGAGAAATAATGATTTTTTCCATTTTTTTCCTAATTATTTCAGTTAAAATGCATTTAGAATAAAATAATTCTTAGCATAATGTTCCACCTAAAGAAAGGTGGCGATACATGGCGCATGACACTGCCACCAGCTGTTTCTGATGACGAGCTCCCCCTGCGTCTTTCAGCAACTCATCTCCTCCTACTCTCTGACTCCCCCTCTGAACTGTCCCCCTGTTCATCTCCTCTATTGGGAACATACGTGAGATCTGTATCATCGTCATCATCATAATCATCCTGCCCAGCTTCACTTGCCTCAGATACCTCAAAAACTGCACCAACAGCAAGTACTTCATCATCTTCACACGTTATGTCCATAGTGTCGCCGCCTAACTCAGACATATGAGGTGGTGTAACTTGCTTAGCGCCTTCATCTGGTTGTAACAATAATGGCCGTGAATCAGTTAATTCCCCACCAATTAACTCCTGTGAAGTGGCAAATGCAACGGATGTGGTACTTGTTGTAGCGCTGGTGGCTGTGGAAGATGAGGTGTTCTGTGTTAAATAGTCAACCACATCCTGACAATCTTGGGAGTTGATGGGACATGCCTTCTTCTGAGCACTTTACTTTGGTCGTGGGCCACACGAAATCACATCAACACGACCTCGCACAGACCTGCCAGGTGACCTTCCTCTGGGTCTCCCTCTACCTCTGCCTGTTTTGTCCGTTGTGTCCATATTGGGGGGGGGGGGGGGTGAAGTGAAAGGTATGCACTGACTTCACTAATACAATGTGCAGTCACACAGGTGCAGTTAACAGGTATGCACGGAGTGGCATATCACACTGCGTGCACTCACATAGGTAGGTGGGTGCACTGAACACAACAGGTAGGTATATACAGTGCAGAGGTGGGTGCACTGAACACAACAGGTAGGTATAAAAGTGATTGGTATTACAATGTGCACCTGTCACACACAGACAGGTAGCGGACAGGCACAGTGACACTGCGTGCGCTCACTTACGTAGGTGGGTGCACTGTGAACAACAGGTAGGTAAGTACAGTGGTTTGCAAAAGTATTCGGCCCCCTTGAAGTTTTCCCTATTTTGTCATATTACTGCCACAAACATGAATCAATTTTATTGGAATTCCACATGAAAGACCAATACATAGTGGTGTACACGTGAGAAGGGGAACGAAAATCATACATGATTCCAAACATTTAAAAAAAAACAACTGCAAAGTGGGGTGTGCGTAATTATTCAGCCCCCTGAGTCAATACTTTGTAGAACCACCTTTTGCTGCAATTACAGCTGCCAGTCTTTTAGGGTATGTCTCTACCAGCTTTGCACATCTAGAGACTGAAATCCTTGCCCATTCTTCTTTGCAAAACAGGTCCAGCTCAGTCAAATTAGATAGACAGCATTTGTGAACAGCAGTTTTCAGATCTTGTCACAGATTCTCGATTGGATTTAGATCTGGACTTTCACTGGGCCATTCTAACACGTGGATATGTTTTGTTTTAAACCATTCCATTGTTGCCCTGGCTTTATGTTTACGGTCGTTGTCCTGTTGGAAGGTGAACCTCCGCCCCAGTCTCAAGTCTTTTGCAGAATTTCAAGAGGTTTTCTTCCAAGATTGCCCTGTATTTGGCTCCATCCATCTTCCCATCAACTCTGACCAGCTTCCCTGTCCCTGCTGAAGAGAAGCACCCTCAGAGCATGATGCTGCCACCACCATATTTGACAGTGGGGATGGTGTGTTCAGAGTGATGTGCAGTGTTAGTTTTCCACCACACATAGCGTTTGTCATTTTGGCCAAAAAGTTCCATTTTGGTCTCAACTGACCAGAGCACCTTCTTCCACATGTTTGCTGTGTCCCCCACATGGCTTGTGGCAAACTGCAAACGGGACTTCTTATGCTTTCCTGTTAACAGTGGCTTTCTTCTTGCCACACTTCCATAAAGGCCAACTTTGTGCAGTGCACAATTAATAGTTGTCCTAGGGACAGATTTCCCCACCTGAGCTGTAGATCTCTGCAGCTCATCCAGAGTCACCATGGGCCTCTTGACTGCATTTCTGATCAGCTTTCTCCTTGTTCGGCCTGTGAGTTTAGGTGGACGGCCTTGTCTTGGTAGGTTTACAGTTGTGCCATACTCCTTCCATTTCTGAATGATCGCTTGAACAATGCTCCATGGAATGTTCAAGGCTTTGGAAATCTTTTTGTAGCCTAAGCCTGCTTTAAATTTCTCAATATCTGTATCCCTGACCTGTCTGGTGTGTTCTTTGGACTTCATGGTGTTGTTGCTTTCAATATTCTCTTAGACAATCTCTGAGGCCATCGCAGAGCAGCTGTATTTGTACTGACATTAGATTACACACAGGTGCACTCTATTTAGTCATTAGCACTCATCAGGCAATGTCTATGGGCAGCTGACTGCACTCAGACCAAAAGGGGCTGAATAATTACGCACGCCCCACTTTGCAGTTATTTATTTGTAAAACATGTTTGGAATCATATATGATTTTCGTTCCACTTCTCACATGTACACCACTTTGTATTGGTCTATTACTTGGAATTCCAATAAAATTGATTCATATTTGCGGCAGTAATATGACAAAATGTGGGAAACTTCAAGGGGGCCGAATACTTTTGCAATCCACTGTACATGCAGTAATGAGTATTACAATGTGCACCTGTCACACACAGACAGGTAGCGGACAGGCACAGTGACACTGCGTGCACTCACGTAGGTAGGTGGGTGCACTGTGAACAACAGGTAGGTAGGTATATGCAGTACTGGGTATTACAATGTGCACCTGTCACACACAGACAGGTAGCGGTCAGGCACAGCGAGACTGTTTGCGCTCAGCTCACGTACGTAGGTGGATGCACTGTGAACAACAGGTAGGTAGGTATATGCAGTACTGGGTATTACAATGTGCAGCTGCCTATCACACACACAGGTAGTCACTGAATGTGCTGGGCCTTGCTGGCAGTGGCACACACACAGTATGAATTAGCAAGACTGTCTATGCAACACAAGTGTCAGTGGGACACACACACAAAGAAAAATAGATCACAAGAACAAGATTAGCACTCAAAAGAGCTGTTGTGGGGTGCTTTTTTTTAGCAATAAGAATCAGCAAGGAGCAAGCTAAGAAGCCTACAAGAGCCTAACTAATCTTTCCCTATGAGAGTCTGCTCTGTCTGCAGCAGCTGTCCCTTCTCTATTTACTGCATTCACATGAGTGAGTATAATGGCCAGCGGTGCCTACCATTTATAAGGGTGGGAGTGGCTCCAGGAGGGAGTGTAGCCTGATTGGCTACAATGTGCCTGCTGACTGTGATGTAGAGGGTCAAAGTTGACCCTAATGGTGCATTATGGGGGCAAACCGAACTTCTGCAAAAGTTCACGGTTCTCCGCGATCGTGAACCACTGAAGTTCACCGGGAACCGTTCGCCGGCGAACCGTGTCGGGCTATCTCTAGATAGAACCAAAAATACCCCAAAAGTATTTAGTTTACAAAGTCAACCTACCATTGGTTGTCACAAACATGAGTTTTGCATAAGGTGGTGTGCCCTCTCGATCCAACATTCTTTAAATTACATGTTAATGATCATTGAAGATGGTAAGGTCAAATTAGCACAAATCGGCAAAGATATCTTCAAAGTACAGCTGTTACTTAACAGTAAAATTAAACAAGAGCCCAATTTCTATAAATAACTTGATCTATTAAATGCTGAGATCTCAAAAGAGGCAGATCAAATCAGACAATCAAAGCATGAAAAATTCAAAGCAAATAATACAGTACCATCTGGAGGGCAGAGAGTACCCATGGCTTAGCGGTACTAAGGAGCAACTGACCAAAGTACCTCATGCAACGTTTCCTCACTTCATGAAGAGGTGACCACTTCCAAGTATAAGGTACCCACCACGAATACCTGACGGTGATGTGGGAATGGAGAACCCAACCTCTGAACAATGATAGTGCAGCAGGCATATCCGGCAACCAGAACTAAAATTGTTAGGTGGCCATAGGAGGAGGAGCCCCAGCATCCACAAAAAAAGCCCTCAACACCAGAAAAAGCTCCCCAACACCAGATCCACCAACGATCCACCTCGAGCCCCACAATAAATGTGTCTAGCAGAACCCTCAATGTTAGTGAGGTTATTAGATAAAGGGCTTTCTATCTTCCCATTTGCAGGATTAAAAACATTTTCCTTGGAAATAGACGTGTTTTGATTTGAGAGAGCAATGAAGCTCAAGCAATTTTTTGGCAAAAAACTGACATCACCAAACATCATTGCACCTCTCCAATTGAAGCTCAAGAACAAGTTTCTACCACTAGGCATGTTCCCAGATATTGAATGTTTAACCCAAACTGTCAAACATGGATGAGGCAGTAAGCAATGGGGCTGAATGCACCAGCACATGCAGATATTATAATTTACGCAAGGCTGAACAGCAGGCCCTAAAATCACTAGCACAGGACAACAGCATCATAATAAAGCCTGCTGATGAAGAGGGTGCCACAGTGGTCTTGAACTATAGTGATTATTGATCAGCTACGCTACTGTTACTGAGCGACAAAACAGTTATGTTAGTATTAAAAGGGTTGCTACTTTAATGATCAAGGTCAAGATTGAGGGCCTCATACCCCTGGTGATAAGTATTGGATAGATTGGCACAGCCCTCTGTGATTACTTGTATTGTATCCTCAAATTCCAGTTATCTATGGATTACCCACAAAGGTTTCAATCCCTTACAGCAGTGGGCCCCAACCCCCGGTCTGTGGTCCACTGCCAGTCCATGGGCTGTTTGCTGGTGGTCCACAGGTCTGGCCTCTCGACCCCCCGCCCCGCCGCTTGTGTTAGCTTAGCTGGCGGCCGTTTCCTCTTTTATATTCCCCTCTCTTCCATGCGGCTTGTTATCTTCCTTCAAAGCAGTGCTTCCCATGGCAGCTGTGAAGAGGCAGAAGCAGGAGAGGGGCTTCCTGTAACGGTGATGTATATCACCGTTACCAGGGGAACTGCTTTCCTGCTTCCTTCCTCTTCACAGCAGCCGCAGAATGTGCTGCTGTGAAGGAAGATTACAGCTGCATGGAGGAGAGGGGAATATAAAAGAGGAAGCGGCCGCCAGCTAGGCTAACATGAGTGGTGGCCCGGGGGGGGGGGGGGATTACTCCCTATACTGGGACGACTATACTCCCTATACTGGGGACAACTACACTAGCTATACTGGGGTAACTAAACCCCCTATCGTGGGGCAACTATACTCCCTATACTGAGGCAAATATATTAGCTATACTGGGGTAACTATATTATCTATACTGGGGCAACTATACACCCTACACATGGGAAACTATACTGGGGGAAACTATATCTAGATACCCTATAACTGTACCTGGCTACCTACATACCTATAAACTCCAAATTGTTTTGCCGCCGCACCGACACCCCCTTCCTGGGAATATACTGGAAAAATTGTGTAGTAGCAAAGAGGTAAAGAGAGATTGGGTCTTATGTACTATGGACATTCCCTCTCTATACACCTGCATACTCAATGAAAAAAGTGGCAATTGAACATTGTTTTGGTTGAGACTATCAGACTACTGTTCCCACAGAGTTTATAATACATGCATTAGAAATTGTGCTTAATAACAATTTATTTTTTTAATTTTGAAAACAGGTGGTTCCATCAATGCCAGGGCACAGCCACCGGCAGATTTGCAGCCCCGACATTCGCAAATTCATATGTTGGATACTTGGAGGAACTGGAAAACAAAAAGAAGGAGTGCTTCGTCGTGTAATACCGTTTTTAATCATAAAATCATGCAATAGTAAAATGCACTTACAAAGTGACAGAAGGTTGAACGCCTGTAGTTGGGCATAAGCCCTGAGCTTGTCGCTGGGGGGCAGCCCCTCTACCGCTGTGGCCTGCAAGGGTGGTCGTCCATCAGATGGTGGTGGAACATGAGCCTGGGACCCCGCCGGACCTCCGTGTGCCAATGATGTCACTACTTGGAGGAACTATTTATTTACACAGACTCTACTTTTCAGTCACATGTCATGACTTGACTGAGATTTATAAATTACATTTTTATGATCTGGGAGGACAGTTTGGAGGAGCTCAAATAGTTTGTTAACACCTTGAATGGCGTACATAAGGTACGGCCGCCGGTTAGTTGGACGCAGGTCGAGCCGAATGATGGCTGTCCCTGCTGGTGCTAAACTCCCGGCGGCATTAAATACTATTCCCCCTCCGAGTTGTAGAAACTTGGAAGGAGATGTAATTCGGGGTCCAGCAATTGACGTATCCCCGAATCACTCTTGCGTGGGGCGCGCATCATAGCATTTCTGGTATGACAGCGCCCGGCTTCGGTGCTGAACGCAGTGCGCTAAAGTAACCTGCTTCTCCTTGAATGGCATCTCATACTCGGGGCACCTACCTATCTAACCTATACTGGGGGAACCTACCTATCTAACCTATACTGGGGGAACCTACCTATCTAAACTATTGTGGGGGCACCTACCTATCTAACCTATACTGGGGCAACTATACTGGATATCTATATTGGAGGCACCTACCTATCTAACCTATACTCAGGGCACCTAACTATCTAACTTGTACTCGGGGCACCTACCTATCTAACCTATACTGGGGGCACCTACCTATCTAACCTGTACTCGGGGCACCTACCTATCTAACCTATACTAGGGGCACCTACCTAGCTAACCTATACTCAGGGCACCTACCTAGCTAACCTATACTCAGGGCACCTGCCTATCTAACCTATACTCAGGGCATCTACCTATCTAACCTGTACTGGAGGCACCTACCTATCAAACCTATACTGGGGGCACCTACCTATCTAACCTATACTGGGGCACCTACCTATCTACCCTATACTGGTGGCAACTATACATAGTTACATAGTTATTTGGGTTGAAAAAAGACATACGTCCATCAAGTTCAACCAGAAAATAAAGTAAAACACCAGCCTGCTCCCTCGCATATCCCTGTTGATCCAGAGGAAGGTGAAAAGCCCTTACAAGGTATGGTCCAATTATCCCCAAAAGGAAAAAAAATCCTTCCCGACTCCAGATGGCAATCAGATAAAATCCCTGGATCAACACCACTAGGCATTACCTAGTAATTATAGCCATGGATGTCTTTCAACGCAAGGAAAGCATCTAAGCCCTGGGCTACCCTATACTGGAGGCACCTACCTAACTAACCTATACTTGGGGCAACTAAGCCTGGCTACCTATACTGGGGAGGGGGGCTATAGCTGGCTAACTATACTGGGGGCAACTAGACCTGGCTAACCTATACTGCAGGCACCTATACCTGGCTCCACGGAGGGGGTGCAATTTTTACACCCTCGCCCTGGGTGCAGTTTAGCCTACAAACTGCCCTGGTTAGATCCATCCATTGCACCGCACCTACCTCCAATCCTGTTTAGTTAACGTAAAACAATTGTATAATTTATTCAGAAATGTTTCCTGTCTGTATCTCACAACTTAATGACACAAGTGGCACAATCAAATCTGCACTTGATGGTGGATGGTGCCTATCTTCTCCTGAAGGGTGAATTTAAGTATGCCATATATTGTCCCAAATCAGTAGTAATCTAAGGATCAATGTTGCTCATAGAAGGGAGTCCAGCATTAGCTATACATTGGTCCTTCTTTAGTGGAAAACCATAATAGTCTAAGGCAGTGGCGGCTCCAGGAAATTTTTTTAGGGGGTGCTATGCAGGTGCTGGACCAATTTCCGGGGGAGCTGACGACCTGCGGCGCGCGAAGCGCGCCGCGCCAAAAATGGGTGTGGCCACAACCTGCGGCGCGCGAAGCGCGCCGCGGCGAAAAAATGGGCGTGGTCATGACCGGATGAGGGCGGGGCTAACTGTAATTTAAAGTGAACCCAGGGTGAGAGTGATATGGTGGCTGCCATATTTATTTCCTTTTAAACAATACTAGTTGCCTGGCAGCCCTGCTGATCTATTTGGCTGTAGTAGTGAACTGAATTACACCAGAAACAAGCCATGCAGCTAATCTTGTCAGTTCTGACAATATTGTCAGAAACCCCTGACCTGCTGCATGCTTGTTCAGGGTCTATGGTTGAAAGAATAAGAGGCAGAGGACCAGCACGGCAGCCAGGCAACTGGTATTGCTTAAAGGGAGATAAATATGGCAGCCTCAATATTATTCTCACCTCGGGTTCCCTTTAAAAGTGCAACGCAAAGACAGAGGGCCCAAGTTTTGGTGACCCTTTTCCCAGAAAATTCACATAATTGTGCAGGTTTTCTCAAGAAAATACACGTAATGTGAGCAGATTTTAACAAAAAACACGTCCAATGACCCCAATATGCACAATCGTTATCAGATATGGCCCCAATATGCACAATCGTTATCAGATATGGCCCCAATATGCACAATCGTTATCAGATATGGCCCCAATATGCACAATCGTTATCAGATATAGCCCCAATATGCACAATCGGTAGCAGATATGACCCCAATATGCACAATCGTTAGCAGATATGACCCCAATATGCACAATCGTTATCAGATATGGCCCCAATATGCACAATCGGTAGCAGATATGGTCCCAATATGCACAATCGGTAGCAGATATGGTCCCAATATGCACAATCGGTAGCAGATATGGTCCCAATATGCACAATCGGTGGCAGATATGGTCCCAATATGCACAATCGGTGGCAGATATGGTCCCAATATGCACAATCGGTAGCAGAAATGACCCCAACATGCACAATCGGTAGCAGATATCGCCCCAATATGCACAATCCGTAGCAGATATGACCCCAATATGCACAATCCGTAGCAGATATGACCCCAATATGCACAATCCGTGGCAGATATGACCCCAATATGCACAATCCGTGGCAGATATGACCCCAATATGCACAATCCGTGGCAGATATGACCCCAATATGCACAATCCGTGGCAGATATGACCCCAATATGCACAATCCGTAGCAGATATGACCCCAATATGCACAATCCGCATCACCTGAAAAAGAAAAGAAAAACCCATTTACTCACCTACAGCCAGAAGACCTTCTTTCCCGACCTCCCGTCCCGAGTCCCGACCTCATTGTGGCGCGCAGCGCCCGCGCGCCCACGATCCTCTTCCTTCCCGACGTCACGACGAGACTTCCTGCCTGCATGCAGAGAGCAGGGCTACGGGAAAATGGCCGCCCGAAGTCTGCAGAACAGGGCTCCGGGCGGCCATCTTACCGTAGCCCTGCCTGCTGCTCCGTGCTGCCGGTGTGTGAACTGACTTGGCGTCTTTTAGACGCCTGAAGTCAGTTCACTCCAGGGGGTGCTTTGGGGGTGCTTGGACAATTCTAGGGGGTGCTCGAGCACCCCCAAGCACCCCCCTGGCGCCGCCACTGGTCTAAGGGTGCAACAGTGCTCTAAACAAAGTATCCAGCATACGCTATATGTTTCCCTTGTACTTTAGCAAATACTTTATTGCGTTGGGGTCCAATGTTGCTCTATGTGAAGAGTCCAAGTTGTGTATATGTTGTCCCTCATCAGGTGGCATATCCACAATATTCTCGGGGTCTAGTGTTGCTCTTTGCAAAGAGTCCAGCATGTACCGTACAGTGGGGCAGATTAATTATTATTACCGCACTGAAATAGTGTGAGTTAAATTTTGTCACGTGCTAATCACTTTAGTGTAACTCAATTACACCAACTTCAAGGATGGATCGGTATCACATGGATAAATGTAATTATTTACTCCTTTTTTTTTTTTTTTTTTCACAAATCGATTTTTATTTTAAACAAAAAAGGAAACATTACAGGAGAAAGCACAGTGCTCCCACAACAGGAGGTATACAGGTAATGGACATAGGAAACAAAGCAACAATACATAACTTGAAATATACATTAACAGCAGAATGATTGCCTTAATAAACCACTAATGTATCGAATACTTTGGATATGACCAATGATTTCTGGAGCTCATATTAACTACAAGCAGATTCATTTATACTAGGAGTACCGTGCCAAGAGAGCAAGAAAGAGTTAGAAGGGGGAAGGAGAGGTAGGGTTAACGAACAGAGGGAAGGGGTAGGTAGAGGAAGGAGGGAAGGGAAGGGAGGACTCTGGGCTCACCCCCCACCCCCACCCAAACCACGCCAGCAACCAGCTAAATATTGGCATTAGGATACATGAAGATTAGAGTGTGAGATTGGATCCAGCCGTCATAACGTTGTTGTACCATGGTGCCCATATTTTATGGAACCGTTGTGGACAATCACGATTCTTATATGTCATTTGGTATAAAGGAAGAGCGATATTGATTGTACGCTTCCAGTGATTAATGGATGGATTGTCATTTCCTTTCCAGACTCTTAGAATTTCTTTTCTTGCATAGAAGCATAGTATGCGAATTAAAAATTGTACGTATTTGCTACAAGTTTGTTCTTCAAATAGACCCAAAAGGGCTAGTTTGGGTGTGCAGTCAAAGTGTGATTCCAAGATTTCATTTATAGTATCAAAAATGGCTGCCCAAAAAGTCTGGATTCTAGTACAGCTCCAAAACATGTGTAAGAATGTACCATCTTCGGCTGTGCATTTTTGACATAGCACACTGTTGGACATACAGATATTATGCATTTGTACCGGAGTGAGATACGTTCTATGTAAAAATTTTACCTGAATCAGTCTATCTCTGGCTGAAATTATATACTCCTTTTTAATGCATCAAGTAGACAGCCATCGCAATGACAGGCCCTTTTTAAAGAGGAGCTGTAACGACAAAATGGCCCCTGGGGGGTACTCACCTCAGGTGGGGGAAGCCTCAGGATCCTAATGAGGCTTCCCACGCCGTCCTGCGTCCCTCGGGGGTCTCGCTGTAGCCCTCCGTACAGCCGTGACGCAATATTTACCTTCCTGGCTCCTGCGCAGGCGCTCTGATGACTGTCGGCGCCGAAGTAGGCGGAAATACCCGATCGCCGTCGGGTCTGCTCTACTGCGCAGGCGCAAGTTTCCGGCGCCTGCGCGGTAGAGCGGACCCGACAGAGATCAGGTATTTCCGTCTATTTCCGTGCCGAAAGTCGCCACAGCGCCCCCGCTGGAGCCTGCAAAGGTAAATATTGAAGCTACAGTCGGCTCTGTCGCCGTCTGTTCGGAGGGCTGCAGCGAGACCCCCGTGGGACAGAGGACGGCGTGGGAAGCCTCATTAGGATCCCGAGGCTTCCCCCACCCGAGGTGAGTACCCCCCAGGGGAGGTTTTTGTTGTTACTGAGTCTCTTTAAACTTGCATAAGCTTATTACATTTATCCATGTGGTGCCAATCCATTCTTGAAGTTGGTCTGGTTAATGCCCCTTGGAACACAGGGGCAGGGATCGCAGCTCACAGACGATCACTTGTGTGGTGCTCCTTCTGACTTGTTCTTGTAACTTAATTACAGCAGGGGCACACTACAGTGCGAAGTATGCTTTTTAGCAACGGCCGATACTCCTAACTGCCGCATGGTAGTGATATGTCCCTATCCCACGGCACTGACAAGGAGAGGCCGTTACTAAGGTACACACGCTATGCTGCCAGTAGTGTGCATAGCGTGCCCAAAGGGTAATTAAATCACGCTGCTTTACTAATATTTAACTCGCTCTGTTTGAACGCATTATCAATAATGAATCTGCCCCATTGTCCCCTATTCAGAGGCAGCATCGTATGGGGAGAAGCAAAAGCGAGATTTCAGTCTTGACAGTCTCCTGAAATTTCTCCAGTCAGTTATTGGTCATATTCTTTGACTTCCACTTCTCTCCTTCCCTTTTGTTTCATGCACCTCTGCCTTATCTGTTTGTATCTCACGCATGGTTTCTTCTTTCATAGTTTTCTCAAATAGGGTTTCCTCAAACAGAGACTCCTCCTGGCTTGCAGCATCTTCAGCAGATGCTTGGTGTTTTTAATGCATCATAGTGTTCCTCAAAAGAGTTATTTGAAATTGCAGAAAGGCCTGGTGACCATGTACAGTATATGGTAATCTATATTTACTGTTCTTTCTGTGAAAGTGGTAAGATGTATTGTACTCCTCTGGAAAAACGATCCCTCCAATGTGATTTTATTCTCAGATTTGGAGATGGAATTTTCAGCATTCTCCATTGCTGAGGTGTCCAGTGACACTGGGGCACTATCAATGTGTGAAATGTTTTAATAATACACTAGGATTCCAAATAAAGATCCAGGAAAGGTTTTTGCTGCAGCCTCTTGAACTGTCATCATCAACTGACACTCTTAAAGGGAACCTGAAGCGAGGAAAATTATTTAAAATAAACACATGACGTAGCTGCAAATGAATATTACATACTTACCTCGCCATCAGTTCCTCTCAGAAGCTCACCATTTTCTTCTGACAGTGATCCCTTCCAGTTCTGACAATATTTTGTCAGAAATGAAATATACCAGTTGCTGTCAGTTATATATCAGCAGCTGTCGGTTACAACTGAATGTGCATGGTAATGTCCATGTTTCTCTATGGCTCAAGTAGGCGATATTACAGTTAACAGTGTGTTGGCCAGGAAGCTGTTAGGGGGTAATGGCCATTTTTAAAATGGAGGATGGAGAAATCCATTGATCACAGTGGACAAATGGGACGCAGGAGAGGAGAAAGAGATTGAATAGTAGACTACACAGGCGGTAAGTATGACCTGTAAGTATGGTTATATTGACTTTTCATTTTCAGTTCAGGTTTCTTTTTAAGCCAGCCAGAGCTGAGCCCAGCAAGTGCATACCATGACATCATTATAACTGCCAGTTTCAAGCCAAGTACTCAAAAGGTGTAAACAAGAATGGGCAGGTGCCTTTGTAAAGCTACCATCATGAATTATAAGCCCAATGTTTACAGTAAAGTATCTGATGTCCACAAGAACCAATCTGATAACTTCAGTGGATGTTTAAAAATAATGGACACTGACTTGCTGCCACGGGCAATTTTGGCCATCAGTCAGGAGTAATATGTTGTGTAGCTCATCTCTCCTAGTAAAACTGATTGTTGTATAGAAATAAGTGCAAGAAAATAAATAAACAATGTTATGAGCAGAAAAAGGAAACTTAATGTTGAATTAAAATGTCAACACACAAACAATGGGTAGAGGGAAAAAAAGGCTGCAAACTTCTTTATTGGGGTTTTGATCAATTGCTAAGTTGTATACCTAGACCAAACCTTATTGCATTTTATCAAGTGATCATTTATCATAAGATCACACCAAATAGAAAATCATTAACCAGTTCGGCCTATCTGGACGAGCTTCCTCGTCCAGATAGGCACTGCTACTCCCGCCGCATGGTGCGCGCGATCGGGCACGCTCCCGTGTGCGCACCCACCGCTAGCCCCCGATCAGTGAATGGGAATATAATTCCCATGCACCGATCTAACTTCCCCGCAGAAATACCGACGCTTTCTATCCAGAGAGCGCGGTATTTCTGCCCCCAGGAAACATCTCCCCTGCTTTTAAGTTCCTGGATGCGAGATCGTTCGCATCCAGGACTTTTTTTTCACTGTGGCCATCCCGTGGCCAAATAGTAAACTGCACCAACATACATTTTAAATTAAACAATTATAATATTTTACATTTAAAATAAGCAGTTTCCCTCCCACACCAAAAATTACCCACAGACATTTTTTATTAAAAAATAAATAAAAAGGGGGGCGTGACCAGAAGCTCATGAAGTAGAGATGCACTTCGGAGAGGCTCCGTGCTTAAACCCGTTTTAAAGATATTCGCCGACACCCTGGCTGCCCTTAATACCACCCAGGACACAGCTAAGAATCCCCGCAACTCACAGCTCTTCTCTCCGGTCATGACTCACAGAGCCACAGAAGCGGCGGCGAAGCTCCGCCAATTCAAACATACCAGCCAAGATGACACCGATACTTCCAGTGCCTCAGGCACTCCAGACAACCTCTCGGAAGATGAATCCTCCCAGCCAACACCACTACCAAGCCCGCTCGAACAGCTCCTGGAAGGGGTCTCAGCATGTCAGGCGAGTCTAGCTGTCATAACATAATATTAGAATCGTAGGCCTGCCCGAAAAGGTAGAAGGCCCCAACCCAGAGTTATTCGCGGAAACACTCCTGACCGACATCTTTGGCAGAGATACTTTCTCTTCAGTATTCATTATAGAACGGGTGCATCGCATCTCATCTAAGATACCCCCGCCTGGTGCCCCACCACGCAACTTCATCTTCAAAGTCCTGAACTACCGCAACAGGGACATCATCCTCCGTGCCGCAAGGAACAAAGGGAAAATCACCTATCAAAACGCCAGAATTTCCTTTTATCCTGACTTTTCCATGGAAGTCCAAAAGCAACGTGCATTATTTACAGTAGCTAAAAAGCGCCTTCGGGATCTACACATACCATACTCCATGATGTATTCTGCCAGGCTGCGTGTGAAAGAAGGAGACCGCACCCAGTTCTTTGCAGCCCCACAAGAGGTATTTAACTGGCTTGAAACTAGGCCGCGAAGCCCCGGTGCTCGCCAGTCACCTTCAAGATTGCCTGAACAGTGAGTAACTTTCGCTTTACACCTCACAAGAGACCCTTCACCCTGATGATGGTGAACAAGACTAATCTTTCACCTGTATCGCCTTGCTGAACCTTACCAACTTAGAGGCCATGGCCTCAGAGTCCTAACTACCTTCCGCAACAATGGCTGTCCTGATTTGTGATGCACCTACTTTTAATATACCTACAGTGGCCTTTACCATCTGCCTATGCAACATCTTCCTGAAATGCAAACTTATATACACATACTTGAATACCTACATAGGCTACTGCTGATCCTGAGGATCTTATTGCAAGCAGAACTGTTGTACTCCAGACCCTGCTATAACATGGATGCAAAAAGGAAGCTTGCTCAGTGAACAGCAACCACAGTGTTGCACATCATTACTGGCTGCTAGCGCTCTAACATGTTTCGCATGGGCTAATGTCTTTTTCTCTAATATGCCAGTAACTGACAACAGATATCTCTGCACTGTACCCCCTTACCCTGTCATCCCTCCCTCTTTCCATACTCAACCCCCCCCCCCCCCCCCGCCCAAACCCCTCCTCCTAATCCCCTTCCCCCCCTTTTATTTTTCCTCTTCACCCCTTCCCCCCCCTTCCAACACCTGATTGCTGACAGTGCATTGCGGCATAGCATAATGGATGTGAATACGGGACATCTCTGGGAGTTGGGCATATAACTTATACTGAGTTCAGTAACTGGCCGGGTGCCTGATGGAATATGTCATTTCCATTCTTTTTGGGGCACAGACCCCCCCCCCCCCTCAGATCTCAAGTGCAACCTCCACCTCTAGCACTAATGTGTCTCTACCTTGTGCTCCTGTTGTGTTATCTCCTCAGCTACTATTTAGAGTTAGGTTATAGCTTCTATGTTAGCTGGTTATATGTTATTGAGTTTGGTGTTAAAGCCCTCCTCGTTTTAAAGGAAGGGCAGGGTGGGTATTGGGATCTACTTTTAGTAACCATTGTAACTGGTGCGATTCAGCATTATGCGTGCAGCTATAGAATGAACACATGCTATTTTTATAATGATATAGAACATTGCAAATTACTTGGATATACTGTCAAATGGCATCTCAGCTAACCTTAATTACATGGAATTTACGAGGAGTGAACGATAAGATAAAGAGGCAAACACTGCTATCCTATCTCTACAAACAAAAACCTGACGTAGTGGCTCTTCAGGAGACCCATCTGTCGGGCACTAAAACCTTAAGTCTTGGAAGGGGATGGGTGAGGTGGGCGTATCATGCTACATTTTCCCAGACTTCACGGGGAGTATCAATTCTAATCAATAAGAAACTTCAGTTTCAACTTATTGCCTCTCAAATTGACCCAATGGGTAGATTCATCTTTCTCAATTGCACTATAGCATGTTTGCCTCTCCTCTTATTGGTATATTATGTCCCCCCTCCATACTCGGTTACCCCTCTTAAAGAGGGTTTATCCTTCATAATGAGATACCCTGGGATTCCCGCACTATGGATGGGGGACTTTAATTCGGTCAAAACACGACATGTTCCCTCCGCAAATAGATAAAGAAACCTCCTTCTCTTTATTTTTAAACGAAATAAGGATGCTGGATGTATGGACCCATTTGCACCCTGGGGAGCCAGGTTATACCTGTTCCTCAGCTACATACCGTACCCTATCGCGTATTGACTTTGTTTTGGCGTCGCCTCATCTGCTCCCACTGGTATCACAAGCTACTACCCCGTTTGGTCTCTGACCACTCCCCTATTCAGCTTTCTATACAATGGGGAACTCCCCCTCCGCCCAGACTATGGAAATTTAACCCATTTTGGCTGGATGTCATTGGAGCAGATGAGAAGATACGCAGACAGATAACAGAGTTTATACACATTCATAGAGATGAGGATAACAGAATGCTAGTATTGGAAACCTTTAAAGCTTACCTAAGAGAAAGCCTTATCAAAGCAGTCTCTTCCCACAAAATGTCAAACGTGCAAGAGGAGCAAAAACTCCAGGCACGGGTATCCTCCCTAGAACAGAAATACCTTCAGGAGCCACAGCCCACTAATTATGAGAGTTGGCAACGTGCTATTAGAAGCCTTGCCCTACACCATGAGGAAAGGGCCAAAATCCTCACTTTTTTTTCAAAAACAGACATACTATGAGCAAGGGGAGCGCACTGGTACCCTCTTAGCTAAAATTTCACGTACTTATGCAGCACCCCCTGTAATTGCATCCATCTTAAATAAGGCAGGTGTTGAGGTACGGGGCCCAGAAATTGTAAACTCCACATTTCGGGAATACTATAAGAACCTATATCAAACTAAATCGCCAGCAACCCAATCAGACTCTGAGATATTCTTAACTGAAATTAATCTCCCACGCCTTTCTCCTGAACAACATGACCTACTAGACAAACCTTTTACCATATGCTGAGCTTGAAATGTCAATCGCTAGCTTCCCCTCCAAGAAAGCCCCCGGCCTGGATGGTATCCCTATTGAAATATATAAAAGGTTCTCAGAGGAACTATCGCCCTTACTCCTAGAACTGTATTAAGAGGCCTTTGAAAATGCTACATTGCCTTCTTCAATGCGTGAGGCCTTAATAGTAGTGCTCCCTAAGCCTGGGAAGAATATACTTTTATGTGAATCTTATAGGCCCATATCTTTACTTCCGGTTGATGCTAAAATCTTGGCCAAAGCACTTGCCATTAGACTAAATACTGTAATCTTGGAGCTAGTTCATCCTGATCAGACAGGTTTTATGCCTGGCAAGAACACGGCCATAAACATTCGGAGGCTTATGGCAAACCTCCAATGTGCACACAGCAACCCAGGTCAGAGAGCGGTAGCCTCGCTTGACATGGCTAAGGCTTTCGATACCGTCGAATGGCCATATCTACAGGCGGTTTATGCCAGATTTGGATTCGGAGACAGGTTTATGAAATGTAGGCAAAAATATAGCCTGGAACTCGCAGGTAATGGGATAATGAAAACCACAACTCGTGTGCTTACCACAACTAGTGCGGGAGCATGGGGCTGAACAAGGAAAAAATCGATCCACACCAAATTAAATCAGACCCTGCTTCTCATTCATAGAAAACTTTATTCAAAAATTTGTGATCAACACTGTATTTACACTGAGCATCAGTTTAAAAACATAAAACACTCACTGACGATATAACAAGCGCAGCCGGCTGGGCACACAGCAACCATCACACCCAACACACCAGACATGCCTGGGATCCCCACCACACATCCACTTGAAATACAGGGACCACCTGTTATCTGGAAGTACTGCAAACATGAAAAGTCCTCCTTGACAGAGGAACCGTTCCACTAAACAAGTTAGGGGGTCACAGGGAATGCATGCAAATTACTGCGGGCCAGCATCAAGCAGAGAGTTCCTGGGCTCATAGCGCAAGCTCATGCAGTTAGTAGCCAAACATCTGCCTCACTGAGGCTCTCACCACTCTCAGTGTAGTCTGCATAATCGTCCATCCAGTGACCAATCGAATATCACATTCCTTTAGGAGTGTCAGTAGCCATGCAAAGCAGTCCACTTCCTAGGTAGATGAAACTGGGTTCCTTCCATATCAATATCTGGCCCAGATCAAATGATTAAGGCCGGAAGCGGCCGATACGCGTGGTGAGGGAGTCCTCACTGACTAAGCGCAGCCCAGCGTTTCCCCTGCCTGAAGCCTACAACGGAGCCTGGCGCCGGCTGACCGATTGGGAGGCCTAATCTAAGAAGGGGTCTCAAGCTGGATTCATCTTATGCTGGCCACGCACATGTGCACATGTTTCCACCAGTCACAGGCTTGATATGGAAGGAACCCAGTTTCATCTACCTAGGAAGTGGACTGCTTTGCATGGCTACTGACACTCCTAAAGGAATGTGATATTCGATTGGTCACTGGATGGACGATTATGCAGACTACACTGAGAGTGGTGAGAGCCTCAGTGAGGCAGATGTTTGGCTACTAACTGCATGAGCTTGCGCTATGAGCCCAGGAACTCTCTGCTTGATGCTTGCCCGCAGTAATTTGCATGCATTCCCTGTGACCCCCTAACTTGTTTAGTGGAACGGTTCCTCTGTCAAGGAGGACTTTTCATGTTTGCAGTACTTCCAGATAACAGGTGGTCCCTGTATTTCAAGTGGATGTGTGGTGGGGATCCCAGGCATGTCTGGTGTGTTGGGTGTGATGGTTGCTGTGTGCCCAGCCGGCTGCGCTTGTTATATCGTCAGTGAGTGTTTTATGTTTTTAAACTGATGCTCAGTGTAAATACAGTGTTGATCACAAATTTTTGAATAAAGTTTTCTATGAATGAGAAGCAGGGTCTGATTTAATTTGGTGTGGATAGGTTTATGAAATGGGTACAAATACTATATACAAATCCCTGTGCCCGCATATGCACAAACTCCTGGGTCTCTGAGTCCTTTCCCCTTGAAAGAGGTACGAGGCAGGGGTGCCCCCTGTCCCCTCTTTTATATGCTTTAGCAGCTGAACCCCTTGCATGCAGAATCAGAGATCATCCAAATATACATGGTCTTCGTACTTCCCATACGCATGAGAAAATATCCATGTATGCGGATGACACCATTCTATATTTGGCTGATATAGGCCCCTCTTTAGACCTAGCACTAGATGTAATCCAGGAGTCTGGGTACTACTCAGGTCTTCAGCTAAACAAAGGAAAATCAGTAATCTTACTCATAGACCAGCACGACCCAGAATCACCTGTACCTGCTCCACCATTGCAAATTGTGACATCATTTAAAGAGACTCTGTGACATCAAAAAGATCCCCTGGGGGGTACTCACCTCGGGTGGGGGAAGCCTTGGGATCCTAATGAGGCTTCCCACGCCGTCCTCTGTCCCACGGGGGTCTCGCTGCAGCCCTCCAAACAGCCGGCGACATACCCGACTGTCAGTTCAATATTTACCTTTGCAGGCTCCAGCGGGGGCGCTGTGGCTGCTTTCTGCTAGACGGAAATACCCGATCTCCGTCGGGTCCGCTCTACTGCGCAGGCGCCGCAGACTTGCGCCTGCACAGTAGAGCAGACCCGACGACGATCGGGTATTTCCGCCTACTTCGGAGCCGACAGCCACCAGAGCGCCTGCGCAGGAGCCGGGAAGGTAAATATTTACGTCGCCGCTGTACGGAGGGCTGCAGCGAGACCTCCAAGGGACGGAGGACGGCGTGGGAAGCCTCATTAGGATCCTGAGGCTTCCCCCACCCGAGGTGAGTACCCCCCAGGGGACATTTTGATGTTACAGTTCCTCTTTAAGTATCTGGGAGTTACTATCCATCTAGATACTAAACAATATATACACAACGAGATATACCCTCTTCTCCAGTTAGTCAGAGATAAGAGCAAAAAGTAAATGACAGTGTCGCGCCTACAATATTTGCAGCAGTATTCACAACAAAATTTTTCTCTCTATACTGAATCTAAAACTTAACTTTTATTAAAGTCTGAATCTTAAAAGCAAGGTATTGGCTGAGCATACATACTAAATTACACTTGTAGGCATTTGTCTAGCCTGCTCTGTCAGCATATGAAGGGGATAACTAGATTATCCCAGGCCTATAGGCAAATTGCTAGTAAAGTCAAATCACACAATCCCCACCAAACAACCCGACATGTTTCACTTCTAACTGAAGCTTTTTCAAGGGAATAAGTGCTAAAAACGTGCAGATAGTGATAAGGTGCAAAGATACATTGTAAAACAAGTATAAGTTATAGCCTGTCGGCTTATATCATTGTAGCAGCCTACTACAATGATATAAGCCGACAGGCTATAACTTATACTTGTTTTACAATGTATCTTTGCACCTAATCACTATCTGCACGTTTTTAGCACTTATTCCCTTGAAAAAGCTTCAGTTAGAAGTGAAACATGTCGGGTTGTTTGGTGGGGATTGTGTGATTTGACTTTACTAGCAATTTGCCTATAGGCCTGGGATAATCTAGTTATCCCCTTCATATGCTGACAGAGCAGGCTAGACAAATGCCTACAAGTGTAATTTAGTATGTATGCTCAGCCAATACCTTGCTTTTAAGATTCAGACTTTAATAAAAGTTAAGTTTTAGATTCAGTATAGAGAGAAAAATTTTGTTGTGAATACTGATACTCAGGTTTTGTTGTAATATTTGCAGCAGCTCAGCCTAGAATGGGGTGGCCCCAAAACCCCTAGTAAACAAATAAGATTTAGTAAATGACTAGGCAGCGCTAGCTAGTGATTATTTAATGATATAAAATTAATCAATTGCAGTTAATCAGACAAATATCTTGGCTCACAAATAACAGATGACCATGCACCCATACACACACCAATCGCCTCCACAGCCTACTGCAGTAGGAAAATTGATAAAAATTAATAAAAGTAAAAATAGAGCACTTTGGTAGAGTTTTAGAAAATGCTTAAACATCAGTTGTGTCAATTCATAGCAGCATAAGGGTTCTCCAGCAATTCATAGCAGTTCATAGCAGCGTAAAGGTTCTGCAGCTAATTTAAATCAATCGAGTCAATCAAAGTACCTTCAGTGTATGAGCCGCCTCTGGCGCATAGTAGTGATAAAGATATCTCCAATGGTATCCGGGATAGAAATATTCAAAGGTGTCTTCACAATTTATAGGTCTTGCACAATATTGAGTAACATACTTACGATCCCCCACGTAGATCAGATGGATTAGTGTGCGGAGCCGCTCAATCCCGTGCGTCCCGGCCGGTGACTACACGGGAGAGACTTAGACCCACTGAGGTGTGATGAACAGTGGTGTCGGGCTGGATTGCCCGGCTCCAGCGCGGGTGAGAATGCGTCCCTTCGTTGACCTAGGGAGCTGTATCTTCCCGGATCTCCGTGTTGCGGTGTGCGGATGAGACACACCTCCTTCCTCACTGGTAGTGACGTCACTGGAGGATTAGCCAATCGCTGACGCGTTTCGAAGGAGACGTCCTTCTTTCTCAAAGCTGGCTGTGGGTTGGAGGGGTCTGTCTTTTAAAGGGATCATGATGTCACAAACTCTTTAATCAAAACGTCATTCAAAAGCATAATGTTCTAAGTCTTTGTTCAGGCCAGCCGGCACAAGTGTATTCAAATTATAGATCCAATTAGTTTCATGCCTGGACATTTCAAGAATGTAATCTCCTCCTCTCCAAGGTTTTTCCACCAGTTCTATGGCACAAAATCTGGTCCCTCTCACCTTACAGTTATGTTGCTGTTTGTAGTGATCAGAAAGCGGGTGCTTCTTGTTTCCCTTTGTAATATTAGCACAGTGTTCCCCTAGGCGTTCTTTGAGGGGACGTTTCGTCCTCCCCACATATTGTTTTTGACATGGACAAATGATGACATAAATGACACCTTTGGTGTCACAATTCATAATATCCCTAATGGTAAAAGTATTATCTTCTGTAGTGGAGGTGATTTCACTTAGACGTCCAACAGGCATACAAGATTCCCTACACATCCTACAGAATCCACAGTTTTTAAAATAACCCACATTTTTCTTCCCCCTAACTTCTTTTACTGTGGGAGCTATAATACTACCTAAATTTTGTGATTTTTTAAATATCACTCCTGGATTCTCTGGGAGTATAGTAGTAAGTAAATAATCCTCCTTCAGTGTTTCCCAGTGTTTCCCAACAATCCTCCGTAATTTAATTGCTTGTGAGGAATAATTAAAAACAAGTTTGGGATCCAGATCAAAACCTTTGACCTCATTCGATTTTTCTTTTAACAGGTTTTCTCTTACAGTGCTTCTAGCAGACTCTCTTGCTTTGTGGATATCTTTTGCACAGTATCCTTTGTCCTCAAATCTCTCCTGCATCATATTGGCTTCTTCCTCAAAGTCAGTTAATCTGGTGCAGTTTCTCCTTAGACGGAGAAACTGTCCTTGTGGGATGTTGGACAGCCACCTCAAATGTTGGCAACTGTCCACATTAATGTAACTATTTATGTCCACTTCTTTACGGTATGTTTTGGTAATGACTGTATTATTCTCCACAAACACTGTCAGATCTAAAAAATTAACCCTGCTCTTGCTGAAATCCCCCGTAAACGTCAGATTATAGTCATTGATGTTGATCCATTTCAGGAAACCCTCCAGGCTGTTGCGTGTGCCCTTCCAAATGAAGAAGGCATCATCAATAAATCTCCTCCAGAGCACCAGGGCGGCTCCGGGGCCCTGTGGCCCACTGAGTATAAATCTCTCTCAGTGGGCCATATAAAGATTCGCAAAGGCCGGAGCGAACCGGGTCCCCATCGCCGTCCTGGTGCCCTGGAGGAAATACTGTCCCCCAAACACAAAATAATTGTGTTCAAGGATGAACTGAACAGCCTGGAGGATAAACCGAATCTGGCCAGCAGGTAATTCGCCATCTTGTTCCAGAAAAAAACTCAGCGCCTCCAGACCTTTCTTGTGGGGTATGACAGTATATAGAGAACTGACATCCACCGTACAGAGCCAGTATTCTTCATCCCAATTGATGTCCAACAGGATTCTCAAGAAATTACCGGTGTCTTAAAGATAAGCTGGGGTCAATTTCACCACCTTTTGAAGATATTGATCCACGTATCGTGACAAGTTAGAAGTCATGGACCCTATCCCCGAGATGATGGGTCTGCCAGGGGAGTCCTCCAATCGCTTGTGTATCTTAGGTAAGTGGTAGTATACCGGTGTCCTTGGATTATCATTGTAGAGATAGGAATACTCTTCCTCTGTCAATATTCCTTCAGTTTTACCCGCCAAAAGAATATTCTCTAGCCTTTTTAAGAATTTACCTGTGGGGTCCATCTTCAATTTGTTATACGTGTCAGTATCTCCCAGTTGTCTCCAGGCCTCTTTGTTATAATCCTGTGCATCCTGTATTACAAGCCCCCCACCCTTATCAGCAGGTCGAATTATAATAGAGTCATCCTCCCTCAAATCCTTCATTGCCTTTCTCCCTCTAGGTGAGAGGTTGTCTGTGTATCTTGTATTCATCTTCTTGATATCTCTAAGCACCAATGTTTCAAAGACATTCATCGATTTGCTCATTTCTTGTACTGGATGAAAGCGTGATGGATTTTTTAAACCAGAGTGTATGTATATATCCTGTTCACTCTCTGCTGGTGTTGCAGTAGTGTTACTCTTGGCTTTTTTTATGAAATATTTTTTAAGGCATAATTTACGCATGAATTTCTTTATCCCTATAAATGCCTCAAATTTATTCAATTTAATTCCTGGTGCAAACTTAAGGCCCTTAACTAACAATGAATGTTCCTCATGTGTAAGGTTCCTTGAACTCAAATTGAATACCCCTCCTTCCCCTAATGATGGAACAACCGTATTTATCTGTGGTATTTTCTGGTTCTTCTTAGTGAGTCCTCTACCTCTTCTTCCTCGAGTGTGTTTTGAGACCCTCTCATAAAGGCATCCATCTTTCTTTGGGACTTGTCTGGTGGTTTTCTTTGTTGATATTGTTGTCTGGATGTACTTCTGGTTTCTCTCTTCTGGTTTGGAGCCCCAAACTTCAGCGCTGTCCTGTAATCTAAAAAATGAACATCAGTCCTTGGATTGGCTCCCAACACTGCATTGACTCGATTGATTTAAATTAGCTGCAGAACCTTTACGCTGCTATGAACTGCTATGAATTGCTGGAGAACCCTTATGCTGCTATGAATTGACACAATTGATTCTTAAGCATTTTCTAAAACTCTACCAAAGTGCACTATTTTTACTTTTATTAATTTTTATCAATTTTCCTACTGCAGTAGGCTGTGGAGGCGATTGGTGTGTGTATGGGTGCATGGTCATCTGTTATTTGTGAGCCAAGATATTTGTCTGATTAACTGCAATTGATTAATTTTATATCATTAAATAATCACTAGCTAGCGCTGCCTAGTCATTTACTAGAAATAAGAGCAGATCTTGGACTAAACTTCCCCTTTCAGTGAGTGGTAGAGTCAAACTAGTAAAAATGATCCTCCTCCCTAAAATTTTATATGTTCTCCATCATTCTCCAGTATATATTACCCAACACTTTTTTAAACGCCTAAGGTCATTAATACTCAGTTTAGTATGGAACAATGGGCGGGCGAAAATACGCTATAAGCTAATGCAAAACCCCAATGGTGAAGGCGGACTAGCCCTACCCTCATTCCAAAAATACTATATTGCAGCACAGTTGCAGCAAATAGCAGCATGGTTCTCCTCAGATATGGCTTATAACCCAGAAATATATGGTTATGATAGGGACCCCAGATGCGCTTCCCTTGCTCTAGACCTTATGAGGTGTACTTTACCTCGTGGCCCCAAAGCACATACCCTTCTTGACCAAGCAACTAAAGTGTGGCAGTGGAACCTCTGGTATTTCCCTACCACCCAAATGGAATCCCACACTCCCCTTTGGAACAACCACCACCTCCCCGAACTCATGGGCCTCCCTGATGTCCATCTCTGGGTGTCAAAGGGTATAGTCTTCCTGGGTCAGATCTTGGAGAGAGGCAGGCTTCTCTCATTTGGGACTCTCTCTTCCAGATTTGACCTTTCGTCCAAATTTTACTTTAGATATATCCAGTTATCTCATGCCTTTAAAGCCCAATTTAGCACTTCAGCAGTACCTATACACACATCCCTTATTATAGATAAGATCCATAATGGTCAACAGAAAAATATG
This sequence comes from Hyperolius riggenbachi, assembly GCF_040937935.1. Taxonomy (NCBI): domain Eukaryota; kingdom Metazoa; phylum Chordata; class Amphibia; order Anura; family Hyperoliidae; genus Hyperolius; species Hyperolius riggenbachi. Next base: position 266,923,461 of record NC_090646.1, read on the forward strand.
GTGGGAGAACTATACTCAATTCTTATTCAACATAAATCCGAATTATACAACGCCCCTTCTAGGGGAAAGTGGGTGGCATGTGACCTCGAAATTAATGATGAGGACTGGGATGATATTCTTCAGGCGGCTAGACTTACTTCCCCATCTATTAGAGAACGCCTTACCCAGGTATACATCATCCACCAAGCCTTTCTTACTCCCCTAAAGCTAGCTAAGTTTGACCCCAGTTTATCCCCTGTTTGCCCTAAATGCTCCTCTGCTACTCCCACTTTCTTTCACTTAATCTGGGAATGTCCCCCTATTGCAATGTTCTGGAAACAACTAGTACAATTCTTACATGACAAAATGGGCTGCCCTGTGAAGATGGATCCTGCTATGTGCATCCAGGGCTGGCCCGCTCATGAGGCGGGGTGAAACTTTTGCCTCAGGCGGCAAACTTCCAGGGGCGGCCCCGCCCGTCCGTGGGTGCGGGGGGCCAGCCGCCGAGCCGAAGGGATAGCGGGCAGGACGGGGGTATTGGGCCTAGCGGTGGGGAGGGGGGTCGGAACTCCCCCTCCCTTGCCTGGGTCCCCCGATCTGCACTCCCCTCCAGCTGTAAATAGGAAGCAGCCGATAGTAAGAGGCACGGGCGGGGAGGACTCACCTTTTCCGTGTTCCAGCTTGCACTCCACTGACGTCACTTCCTGCAACGCCGTCCACTTACACTTCAATTTTTTCTAAATTTGCCTCAGGCGGCAAAAAGTCTAGGGCTGGCCCTGTGTGCATCTTAGGTCTAATTACAGATGATTCTATGTCTAATAATACCAGAATACTTATCTCTCAAACCTTATTCCAAGCTAGACAAGAAATAGCTCAAAAATGGCTTTCAGCTGAACCTCCTACACTCCAAGCCTGGATAACTAGAATAGATCGCACTCTTTCATACAAGAAGCTCATCTATCTTCACAGGAACGCCATAAATAAATTTCATCTGATATGGGATAGTTGGATAGAGAGATAGTCACTTTAAAATCTCGGTCCTTTTCTGCCATAAGTTTCCCCGCCTTTCATGTTCCCACTTGACCTTCAATAACATGACGCAATATACCATTTAGGTTGTGTCAGAAATGTGTGCCTCAATTGTATAATAATGCTCTCTCTGGTCGCACTGGACCAGCTCTTCTGGCTGCTCTTAACAAACAGGTGGGTCAGTGGCTGACCCCGCACCACCAACATCGGCAATGTGGTGTGTGACAACAGCAGCAATCTCCTTTCCGCTTTGAATTTGGGAAAGCTGACACATGTACCCTGCATGGCACATGTGCGAAATCTAGTCATTCAAAGATTTGTGTCAAAGTACCCAGGATTAGAGTAAATTACAGTAAAAGGAGACAATCTGGGGAGATGGGGATGTTCTGGCCCAACAACTGGACATTGATGCGAAATGCATGCAGGCTCATGCGGCCGTTTGAGGAGATGACCAACCTGGTGAGTCGCAGTGAAGGCACCATCAGCAACTTGATCCTGTACGCTTTCTTCCTGGAGCGTGCCAGTGGTGGATCAGGTGGAGGAGTGTGAAGAGGAACAGTTATGGGAGGAACGGCTGTGGGAGCAATTTTCATCAGAACCAGATGTTTCCTTAACACCTGCAGCAGCACAGAGGGGGGAGGAGGAGGAAGAGTCATGTGGGGAAGAGGAGTCAGACTTGGATGATGAGGAAGGTGTTTCTTTGGAGGAGGAGGAGGAGGCGGCGGCAGAAGAACAACCGCAGCAGGCATCGCAGGGGGCTGGTGCTGCTCGACGTTCCCGTGGTATTGTTTGTGGCTGGAGGGAGGAGGAGGACTTACCTGACGTCACTGAGGAAGAGCAAGAGGAGATGGATAGTACGTCTGGATCCAACTTTGTGCAGATGGTGTCTTTCATGCTGTCCAGCCTATAAGGGACCCCCATATAAAAAAAACTCTGTACTGAGCTGTACTGGGTGGCCAAGCTACTAGACCCTCGGTATAGGCACAAAGTGGCAGACATGTTACCAACTCACCTGAAGGCAGAAAGCATGCAGCACATGCAGAACAAGCTGGCAACTATGCTTTACAATGTGTTTAAGGGTGATGTCACAGCACAACGCAATAAAGGTACCACTGCCAGTAATCCTCCTCCCATGTCCACGCAGGCAAGGACAGGACACTACAGCGATTCATGGTGATGTCAGACATGTGGACATTCTTTAGTCCCACGCCTCGCCTTAGCGCTTCCGGATACACCCTCCACCAACGCCTGGACCGGCAGGTAGCCGACTACCTGGCCTTATAGAGACACTGAAGCGAAAAAAAAATTATGATATAATGATTTGTATGTGTAGTATAGCTAAGAAATAAAACATTAAGATCAGATACATCAGTCTAATTGTTTCCAGTACAGGAAGAGTTAAGAAACTCCAGTTGTTATCTCTATGCAAAAAAGCCATTAAGCTCTACGACTTTCAAAGTCGTGGAGAGGGCTGTTTTCTGACTTTTATTATCTCAGCTGTTCCTGAACTATTTTCTTTTTCTCTGCCAGAGGAGAGGTCATTAGTTCACAGACTGCTCTGAAAGAATCATTTTGAATGCTGAGTGTTGTGTAATCTGCACATATTATAGAATGATGCAATGTTAGAAAAAACACTATATACCTGAAAATAAAAATATGAGAATATTTTCTTTGCTGCTAATCTTCTAGTAATTATTCATAGTACACAACCAATTCACTATATCATATTTTTTTTCGCTTCAGTGTCTCTTTAAGTGTGGATGTAGACACTGTGAGCAGCGATGAACCCTTGGACTACTGGGTGCGCAGGCTTGACCTGTGGCCAGAGCTGTCCCAATTTTCCATCCAACTTCTGTCTTGAACATATGGGAGGAGACAGTAGTGATGTCTGGCACTGTAGTTTAATATAAAAGCAGCAGGTGTACAGCAGTGAAGATTTGGTGGCGAGAGGTTTTAGGAGGTATCAAGAGCCCTCTGAATACAGGCAAGACCCCAAATTCTTGGAAACTTGGAGGCAGGAGTTTTTAGAACATTCAGCACGCCTGCAAAATATAGTGCTAGACAGAAGCAAAGTTGAGCTTAATCTCATTACATCTGCAATCTCGGAAAGTAAAATAGAATACAAGAAATTGGTGTCTGAAAATTCGTATAAGGCTACATTGGATAAGATCGATAAGAAATTGGTACCCCTGCAAGATAACATTAAAGCTCGTAAATTGAAGAAATACCTACGTGACCGAGAGGATTACAAATTTGGTAGGATCTTTTCCTGGGGGATTCCTCCTAATCAGAGACCGAGAGGTAGACCTCATTCCCCAGGGAGACCTAAAGGCTATTGGACAACTGAATCAGAGTCCAGCGGAGAAGACTCCTCCAACAAAACGCCTAGACAAAAACCACGTAAACCCCAGAAACAGCCTAAACCACAAAGACCAAAGAAATCTCCGACCGAAGATCAACAGGCCCCTTTAGGAAACGAATCCGGCGAGGAAGAGGGAGTAAAAACAGGAGAAAAACAGGTGTCCTGGGAGGACAAAAAGAGAGGAAGCAAAAAGAGGAAAACCAGACAGTAAGAATGCCCTCAAACAACAAAACCAACTTGGTTAACCTTACCTCTGAGATTCTACCAGAAGGAGTTAGTGATCTGCTAAACAAAGGCCTGAACTATTCTCTATCCACACAATTTGACTACCCAAATTTCAAGGTGGACTTATATAAGGGAGTTAGAAAGTTGAATATTAAACACTACTTTGAAAAAAAGAAATCAGAAGACTTAGGGAGTAAGGTTCAACCGGCAGGAAAACCCACAGTAGGAGCCCTTGGATTCTGTGTCACAAAAAGCTGGAACGACAAAGACCTTGAAACTATCTCAGTTCTAAATGAACTATTAACTGAGTCAGTTCCGACCGATGTGTCGCTACATGACCATAAGAAGTTTCAACCCTGTAAATCCACAATGCCTTTCCCTACATTAGCTGGGTCTGCCATTGATATTTTTGAACAACAGGTCGATAGAGAGATTAAAGCCCTGAAATACCCTCAGTCACAATCCAACCTCACCCCTGTCGAACTTAAAGCTTTGAAGTGGTTGAGAAACCGTCCCGACCTCACCATTAGAAAGGCAGACAAAGGGGGTTCCGTGGTTATACTGTCAACTGTAGATTATAAGAAAGAGGCATTACGCCAACTCACAGATACCTCCACTTACAAACCACTTAAAGGAGACCCCACAGTGGGATATCAGTCTGCCCTGAGATCTCTTTTACGACAGGGAGTTGAACTAGGCTTTCTTACTTCTAGATTAGCGAGGGACCTTCTACCCGAATTTCCAGTTAAGCCGGTTTGGTATTATCTTCCAAAGATCCATAAGTCCCTGACCGATCCCCCGGGCCGGCCCATCGTGTCGGGCCTGGGATCGGTCACGGAAAGACTTTCTGGGTATCTGGATCACATCCTCAGACCTCTCCTTTCCCACATCCCATCCCACCTCAGTGACACCCTCGATGTTTTGGAGGGCTTGGAGTCCACATTGTGGTGTGAAGGAGACCTGTTGGTTACCATTGACGTCACAAGCCTTTATAGCAGAATTCCACATGCAGAGGGTCTCAAAGCTGTCAAAATGTTTTTGGACAGAGGTGATAAAGACCCCCTTTTCAATGAGTACCTGTGTGACTGCTTGGCTTTTATCTTAACCCACAATGCATTTATGTTCGGCGACACCTGGTACCAGCAGGTCTCCGGAACCGCAATGGGGACTCCTGTCGCCTGCACTTATGCTAATTTATTCCTTGGGGCCTGGGAGGAGACGTTCATCCACGCTATAGACAATCCATTCAGGTCTAACCTGAGGATGTGGTCTAGATACGTGGACGATGTCTTGGCCTTCTGGTAGGGAGATGTTGAATCGTTGTCTAGTTTCTTGGTCTTTATTAATACTAACAATGTAAACATGTTATTTACTATGGAATACTCTGCGGTAAGCATACATTTCCTTGATCTTGAATTGATTATTCAGGATGGCGTTGTAAGAACGAAAGGCTATCGCAAACCGACAGCCTCAAATACAATCCTACACTCAGACAGTTATCACCCTAGGCATGTCATGAGGTCCCTCCCATATGGCCAGTTCCTGCGTTTACGCAGGAACAACGCCAGTTTGGACGACTTCATTGAACAGGCCATGGAGCTGAAATCTCGCCTGCTTATGAGGGGCTATGATGCCAATGAGCTTGAACTCGCCATGAACGAAGCCTTGAAAAAAGACAGATCTGATCTGATCACAAGGAGATACAACTCTAGGCGATCGAAGAATATTTCAGGGGTCTTCACTTTTGGCTTCTCACCAATGGAGAGGGAAATCAAAAAGGCGATGACTAAAAATTGGCCCATCTTGCTCCAAGATCCAGTTCTTAAAGAATGCCTACCATCAAAACCCTTGGTCACTTTCAAAAGAGCACCCACTATTGGCGATCTTCTTGTCCATAGCGACTTTCGCGAAAATCCACGTCGCACTTGGCTGGACGATGTAGCTACCACAGGTAACCATCGGTGTGGGGCATGTAAAGCATGCCCACACATGAGGATCGGCAAATCCTACCAATTAGGTCCTATTCAGTTTAAAGTTCCGTTTTTCGCCACCTGTAGGACTAGCTATGTCGTTTATGCCCTTTGGTGTCCATGCCAACGTTTTTACATTGGTATGACAACCAGAATGGTGAAAGACAGGATTCTGGAGCATATCCGTTTGTTGCCGAAAGGCAAGGGATGCCCCAGAGTGGTAGAGCACATGGCCACTGTCCATGGCTCTGACCCAAGTCTTTTGTCATTTGCATGTGTGGATCAATGCATCCTTCCACGCAGAGGAGGCAATAGGAAGAAATTGCTCCTCAGGTTGGAATCTAAGTGGATTTTCAAAACAGACGCTATGGGCCCTCTTGGCCTTAATGATTATGTAGACATGGCCTGCTATCTTGAACCCTGAGGGTGTCCCTACTAGGTGCCCTCTCCCTGCCACCTCCGCCTATGCCTGTTTTTCACATGACCGCTATAATTCAGATTTTTTTATACAAAGGGTAATTACTCTTTTTTATGTAGAGATATTTTTGCTTTTTATGCATGATACAATAATTGTAATATTAACATTTCTCCTGCCCCTTTTTCAATCAGTTTGTTCACCTCAATCATTGCGGTCATGTGATCTATGCATGGGTGGACTGACCCCCAGCATGTTACTATCCCTAAGGGTCTACTAGTTCCAGTTTTGCTCTCCCACCTCCGCTCTTGATGAGTCTCTACTCCTAGGACCCGTGTCCCGTTCACCTCCCCGTCACTCTTTCCCCCTCACCTTTTCCCTTCCTTCACCCTTTTCTCTCCCTCCCCACTTTACCCTATACTCGGGACTACTTGTCAGTTGCCATATATAGCACCCATTTGAGCAGTGATGCCGATAGCTAATAAGCTTATGTCGGGTCAATAGACCCAACTTTCGGCATTGAATATAGCACACACAGCCTTATTGGCTTCTAGCCCCCCGAGTGTGACCATAGCTACAGGGCGATTCCGCCCTGTGGTTCCTGTTGCTGCACCGGAGGGCGGATTTCATCTTACACTGTGGCTGCTGTTGTTATGGGGGCTCCATGGCAACCAGTGTGCGTGCTCGCATCCGCCCCCCTGTCTCTGAGTGGCTGCTGACTTTTATGCCGCCTCTCGCGCGACTTGTGGGCGGTGCGCGTCGCCATGGTTGCGCTCCCCGTTCCAGCTATAGTGCGCATTTAGACTGCGCACACTTGCGTGTAGCGCTGTCATTACTATGCGCAGTCTGCTCTGACCAATCAAGTAGCCCCACGTCATAGGGCGTCTGGGCGGGACTCTACACGGAAGTAGGCTATTTGTATGGCCTCTTCTCTCCAGCATTTTGTGCACGTTAGGCCTCCGAGGAAGAGAGGCTCACCCCAAGCGAAACGGTCGTAAGGCCGTGCACCCACTGGCGCCCACAGTGCCTCCCACACCCAGCAACAAGCACGATAAGTACCACATCTTGTACCACATCTTGTACATGTTGTTCATGGACGTTTTTTTGTCACTGCTGTACACCTGCTGCTTTTATATTAAACTACAGTGCCAGACATCACTACTGTCTCCTCCCATATGTTGATGCCATGTATCTACTTTTGTCTTGAGCACGTAGTGTTTGCTGGAGTTAGTCCATCAATACAGCTGCCAACACTGTCATCACAGTTCATTCTGAGTGCCGGCCTACTCTTCTCCAAGTTGTCCAACTTCTGTCTTGCCCTGCCTCAAGCGTCCTGTCAGAAAGGACCTTCTGTGCAGCTGGAGGCATTGTCACTGAGAAGAGAAGTTGCCTAAGTCACAAAAGTGTTCAGTACCTCACCTTTATCAAAATGAATGAGGCATGGATCCCGGAGGGCTACTGCCCGCCCGAAGACTAAGTCAGTCCCCACACACAGCATCTCTGCCTGCACGCCGTGTGACTGGCTGCCTGCCCCAAGAAGACTAAGGCCTCGTTCAGACTATACGCGCTGCCGTCCGCATTTTGGCAGCGCGTATAGTGTGCGACACGCAAGAACGGTAGAAGGGCATAGACAGCCCTTCTACCGTTCCCATCATATGCGCTGCGTGGCAGCGCGATTGCGCTATCGCGTGCAGCACGCATTTTTGGGAATCGCAGCGCAGATCCCATTCATTGTAATGAATGGGATCTGCAGCGCAGCGCATAGGAGCGCAGATGGCGTGCGATCGGACGCGTTGCGTTCCAATCGCACAGCCATCTGCGCTAAATGATGTGAACGAGGCCTAAGTCACTCCCCACACAGCACCTCTGCCCGCAGGCCGCTTGACTGCCTTCTCCACCACCACCAACAGGGTCCAGGACTCCAGGCGGATTCCTGAATTTTTAAGGCCGCTATAATAATTTTTCTGGTGCGTGTACATGCCTGCCTAATTTTTCTGGCTGCACTGTAGCTGCAACAACAAAACAAAAGGCATGTACATGTGCCCATTCCCCTTCATGATCATTACCTTGCCCCGGTGAAGGGGCTTGCATTTCACAATGAAGCAATGACTGCCGACTATGTGAGTGTCTCGGGGGGCGGGGAGCATACCAAAGACAATAAGGTCATTGCCTCATTGTGGACAGACCAAATTTGATCAGCTGGACAGTCACTGTTTTGTCATTCAGCTACCTCAGCCCAGCGACCATATGGGCTGGAAAGCCGCTATCAACTGCACTCTCGTCATGGTGCGCACCAGTCTAGCACGGCCGTCACTACACAAACGGCTGTTTGCAGTCACTGCATACCTTTCACTGCATCTTTAACTGCACATTGTATTATACCTGGCAGTCAGTGCATACCTTTTACTTGAATGGATGGCAGACTTGCCCTCCATAACAGATTCTCGTTACAGGTAGTACAGTCTATCAGTGTCATATACAGCAGGGCCTCGAAAGTCCTCCTTTTGTTCACTACCTCAGGATGTGCATGCCATGCCTGCTGCCTTCCTTGGATGTGTGGTAGCCGTCAGGCCCGCCATCAGGGGGGGACAGCCAGCACTTCCGTGAGGGGCCCCATGCTCCCAGAGGGCCCGCCCGCCTCCCTGTGATGTAAACTATCCATATCTGTGGATTCTGTTTATGCACGCTCACAGAGCTGATTGCCGAGGACGGACGTGGTTGAGATTCAGTCCCACCCCTCGGCTCAAACTGCCTGCAGCTACAGCCACTAGTAGCCTCAGAATAGTCTATGGGCACCCCACTCCCCTCCCTTTTTCGTTTCTATTGGCTGCAAAATCCGCCCTCTTCCTTTCACATTTCAGGCAGGCAGCCCACGTGGTGCGCAGCTCCGAGTCTCCTATGACTCAGAGGGGTCCTCTGACCAGAGGATGAGAGTTCAGGGAGGCAGCGAGCCCAGGAGGGGGAGAGAACAGCCAGACACCAGGTCAGATAACAATCTTACACAGGCTCAGTCTTGCTCCCTGCTGTGCGTGTAATCAGCTCCTAAACCTGTGTATGGGATTTACTGTGCAGCAGGAGGAGTTGTACTTTCCAATCTCAGTGCTGTTTGTCAGGAGTGGGGGACAATCAGTGGAGATTGTTAGGGGAGAGAGCTGTCTACCATGAACTGGACTTACTTTTGAGTGTCTCTCTTCATGGATGTGTTTCCCTGCATTCACTGTCCAGTCTGTGAGACATGTCTGGTCTGCTGGGAGAAGCTGCTAAACACAGGACAGGAGGGGGAAGGGAGCCTTCTTATTGCTACAGATACACTCTGACCAGCCATGACCTAGGGTCAGCTTAGTTAGGCATCTCACCTCCTGCCACTTGTCTCTCTCCTTTATTTCTATTAACCCTAAAGTAACGTACCCACTATGTTTTTCCAGCGACCAGGATTTTTTATTTCTGTGCATTGAGTGAGCATTTCTGTCGAGGGTACATGTGTGTGATTAAACAAATGCTGTTTTGTGGTGCAGGTCGATTATGACCATCACAGCAGACTGAATCTTTAAAGGATACTGAGAGCTGAACTATTACATAAAAATGGGGGGAGCAGGCATGTATTATGATGCCCTCTTCCTGTCCACCACTCCCATGCTTCTCCTCCATCCTCCTCCTATGCATGGTAAACCCTCTGCAGCTCTGCACAGGTCGCCGGAGTCAAGCGATAGTGCGGAGCCATGCGTCCAGGAGCGCCTGCGCACTACCACCCAACTCTGGACTGAGCTGCAGCAGAGGATTTACAGTACGAAGGAGAGGGACAGAGGAGAATAGGGGGAGTGGTGGGCATGAGGATGGCATCTAATATATCCCTGCTTCCCCCTCCCCCCCTCCTTTTTATATAGTAGTTCAGCTCTGGTATCCTTTAACCACTTGCCGACCGCACACTCATAACGTGCGTCGGCAAAGTGGCAGCTGCAGGACCAGCGACGCAGTACTGCGTCGCCAGCTGCAGCCTAATTAATCAGGAAGCAGCCGCTCGTACGAGCGGCTGCTTCCTGTCAAATCACGGCGGGGGGCTCCGTGAATAGCCTGCGGGCTGCCGATGGCGGCTCGCAGGCTAGATGTAAACACAAGCGGAAATAATCCGCTTTGTTTACATTTGTACGGCGCTGCTGCGCAGCAGCGCCGTAAGGCAGATCGGCGATCCCCGGCCAATCAGCGGCCGGGGATCGCCGCCATGTGACAGGGGACGTCCCGTCACAGGCTGCACAGGACGGATAGCCGTCCTGTGCAGCCCCGATCACCGGGGGAGGCAGCAGGTAGGAGAGGGAGGGGGGAATTTCAACGCGGAGGGGGGCTTTGAGGTGCCCCCCCCGCCACCCACAGCAGGCAGGAGAGATCAGACCCCCCCAGCACATCATCCCCATAGGGGGGAAAAAAGGGGGGCAATCTGATCTCCCTGCCTGCACCCTGATCTGTGCTGGGGGCTGCAGAGCCCACCCAGCACAGATCAATCAAACCAGCGCTGGTCCTTAAGGGGGGGTAAAGGGTGGGTCCTCAAGTGGTTAAAGAGAATCTGTACTCTAATATTCTTACAATAAAAAGCATACCATTCTATTCATTATGTTCTCCTGTGCCCCTCTGTGCTGTTTCTGCCACTCTCTGCTGCAATCTTGGCTTGTAATTAACAGTTTTAGGCAGTGTTTACAAACAAACTAACCAGCTTCTAATAGGCTCAGCTAAGCATAGTGTGTGAGTCATTCAGAGTTTGCAGGGGGCCTGCAGAGGGTGTGTATCGCTTCTACCAATCACAAGCAGCCCTGCACATTCCACACAATCAAGCCTTAGCCCGACAAACAGGACAGAGGAAAGATACATTGATTTATTACAGAGACAGTGCAGTTAGGAAAGACTGCAGTAAGCCAGAGCAGATTAGAACAGGCAAAGGAACTTATAGGATAGAAGAACTAAGGCTGAAAAATTTGTTACAGAGTCTCTTTAAGATATCTAACGACTCCAGCACAAATGGCCGCAATTGTATGTACTCTCATTCGGGGCCGTTGTGTGCCCTGGCTTTTTCCCGCAGTAAGAAGATGGATCAAGGAATACTCGTTCATCAGGTCATGTCAACGTGGGTTTCCTGATCCATCTTCTGTAGAGTAAATAGCTTTACATTTCCATTAATTAGTGCCTGCTGAGATGACACCACGCAAGCTTATACACTTACCTGGGGCTTCCTCCAGCCCCCTGTAAGCCTCCCTCTGTGTTCTTCTGAGCCGCTCCGTTGTACCGCTGTCAGCTCCAGTAGTCGGATACTACAGCACATGCGTGGCCCTGGCCCTGCACCTGCTTGGTCACACTCCTGTGGCCAGCTGCGTACTGCATCTGCAAAGTTAGTTAAAACTACAAAGACGCAAACCGCTCTTGGCCACGAGAGCACAACCAAGGAGGTGCATGGCCAGGGCTGCACATGTGCAATAGTCCCCGGCTGGCTCAGTTGGGAGCTTTACCAGAGCTGACTGGAGGATATTGGACCAAACTAGATGGACACCAAGGGAGTATATGGTTTACAGGGGCCAGGAAGAAGCCCCAGTTATGTAAAAATCCACTTTTTTGGGGGCAATTCAGTGGCACTTTAAGTACTACAGATTGTGTACAGAAACATAATCTGTATTAAAGTACCAATGAATTGGCACCAAAAAAGTGATAATTTTTTTTATTTTTTTTTTTACTTACCTGGGGCTCCTTCCAGCTCCCTGTTGTCTGTCAGGCCACTCAATGTTCCCAGGCCACTTGCTTGTGTCATGGCCTCCTCTGACAGTGCTGCGACTAGAGCTCTAGTTGCAGCTACTGGACGTGCCCAGTCTTGGCGTCTGTGGGCCTTCTTGATTGTGCTCCCATCGCCAGGAACGCTCTTGCAAGTGCACACGGCACCATACAATTCTATTTTATCGAGTTTATTTGAGTTTATCTTGGCATTCTTTGTTTGTAGGAGAGGTGCCTACAGCCAACTCTGGGCAGACCCACCACTTCTAAGTTCATCTACATTTGGTTCGGCGCACACAGGCAGGGGGGGGGGGGGGGGGGCTGCCAGGCCTGATGATGTGTGAGGGGCCCCAAAATTTCTGATGGCGGCCCTGGTAGCTGTTCCTGCTCCTTTGCCTACAGCGTGTCTGCTGCCTTCCTTGGATGTGTGGTGGTGGTAGCCATTTCTTAGGTTCCCACTCCGGACCGGATTCGAACCAGGATTCCCCGGCCATTACCCGTGGTCACCATGCTATTGAGAAAGTACCATCAAAAGTTTCACACAGTTGAATGAATGGCAGACTTGCCCTCCATAACACATTCTTGGCAAATGCTTTCGATTTGGTTCGTCTTGTGCTGGGTCAATGGTCCATCTGACCACAGATGCCTGGTCTGCTAAGCACGGTCAGGGCAGGTACATTACTTATACAGCAAATGGGTCCTTCCTTGGATGTGTGGTGGTGGTAGCCAGTTCTCAGGCTCCCACTCCGGCCTGGAATCAAACCCTGATTCCCTGGCCATTACCCGTGGTCACTCACAATGGCAGACTTGCCCTCCAAAAAAGATTCTCGTTGCAGGTACTGAACAGCAAGCAGAACAAGTATTTAAAAAAATAGTTGTAACTTTAACAATGGTAGAGAAAGAACCATTGAAAGTTGATAAGGCAGTCAGACATTATCTGACATCACTGAGTGAGGAAGAACAATCTCGCCATGGTGCGCTCCAGTCCAACACGGCCGTCACTACGCAAACAGCTGTTTGTGGTGCGTTACACAGTGAGTTTGGTGTGTCAGTGTGAAGCAGTACTCTAATTACACTCCCTAATTGATGTATACACATGCAAGATGTTTTAAAGCACTTTGGGCCTGCAATTTAGCATTCAATGTGATTTCTGCCCTTAAAACGCTGCTTTACATAGTTACATAGTTATTTTGGTTGAAAAAAGACATACGTCCATCGAGTTCAACCAGTACAAAGTTACGTCAAATCCAGATTTTTCCCCGGGACTTTTGGCATGTATCCCACTCCGCCATGCCCCCCTCCAGGTGTTAGACCCCTCGAAACATCTTTTCCATCACTTTTGTGGCCAGCATAAATGTTTCTAGTTTTCAAAGTTCGCCTCCCCATTGAAGTCTATTGCGCTTCGCGAAAGTTCACACGAATCGAATGTTTGGCGAAGGTTCACGAACCTAAAATCGGAGGTTCGGGCCATCTCTAAAATTCACTCGTGGCTGTTAAATAAACCTGTCAGATTGGCAAGCCTGTGAGTCCTTCATTTTACCTGTTTGTGTCCCTGCCAGAAGATGTGCAACATTATAAATAATTAAAGTCCATAGCAAGCAAACAATGAATGCTATTCCACCCAGAGTTTTCTGGAGCATAAATCAATTTTTGAGCTTTGTCGAGTTGACCCCTCCTGCAAACAGCACAAAAAAAGTGCTGCATATGTGCCCATTTGTGCTGCAAAATTATTGTTCTATTGTAACAGCTGAAGAGGCAGCTGCGGCGAACAGCACCGCTGCTGCAGCTGCCTCCATTCCTCTACCCGTCCCTCCGGCGTCTAGGACACCTAGGTCGGGTCGTTGCTCAGGCAATGGGGGCCCAGTCTCGCGCGGGGGCGCGCACAAATGGGACCTTTACGCTGGTAGGAGGCTTGTCAGCTGACCGGCTGGTCAGCTGACTTCAGAGGAGACTCACGGCGCCCAGGATTGGCTGAGCGCAGGGGGGCGTGCCAGTGAGGTCTCCTCTGCTTCTTAAGCCTCCGGGTTTCAGTCTGGCACTGTCTGCTGTCGTGAATACATCCTGTGTTAGAGCTCAGACCTTAGACTAGATCCCAGGTGTTGAAACCAAGGACTTCACACCTAGACTAGGATATTATTGTATTGTGATTGATATTCTGTGTTTGACTCTGGCTATACTCTGACTCTGCTCTAAGCTTATCGATTCTGTACCTTTGCCTATCTATCTACATTGCTGAACCTCTGCCTGATTACCGACTACTCTTCTGCCTTACAATTCTGCTCTGATACTGTCCTCTCTGTTGCCAACCCTTGCCTGTCTGACCATTCTACTCAACAGTGGGCCCTTGCCACTGGTGAGGTGTTAGCTTCACCAGCTCCTCTGGTGAAGTTATTTGCTCATGACCAATACCTCTGCTCCTAGGCTGCGGTACGCTCTGAATCGCCTGCTCCTGAGGTGATCATTAGTTACAGTACTGTTTGTACCTCCTGCTCCTAGGCTGCAGTACGCTCTGAATCACCTGCTTCTCAGGTGATCATTAGTCACAGTGCTGTCTGTATCTCCTGCTCCTCAGGCTGCAGAACAGTCGCAGTTACCTGCCCTTCGGGTGATCTCTAGGCTGTAGTACTGTCTGAATCACCCGCTCCTCGGGAGGTTCTATCTCCTCAGTCTTAACATATCTAGCTTGCTGGGGTTGGTACTCCGTTACACGGTCAGTGTACCGATAGTACCTCACCAGCCCCTCTGGTGAGGTCTCGCAAAACTATGAAAGTTACTGTACTCTATTACACGGACAGTGTGCCGATAGTACCTCACCAGCCCCTCTGGTGAGGTCTCGCAAAACTATTAAAGTTACTGTACTCTATTACACGGACAGTGTGCCGATAGTACCTCACCAGCCCCTCTGGTGAGGTCTCGTCAAACTATTAAGTTACAGTTGCACCAAGCACTACATACTCAGCTCCTTGTGCTGCTATACTAGTATTATTGGTGATTCTGCAGATCACACATAATCAGGTATAGCGTCTGCATTATTGGTGATTCTGCAGATCACCAAATAATCAGACATCTGAGTTGCGACACACAACCGTTACATCTATCTTTTATAGGTTTTCAAATGTTAAAGTAAAGATATTACATTCTCAACAAAGCAGGTACTACACCTCCCATGTTTGCCAAAGTAGTAGAGTACCATTTAATAAAATATGACATATTAAATGTAAAGTATAGTAAACATACTTACATCTTCCAGGACAGTAACTAGGGATGGTCGCTGGATTCCGCGGAATTAAGAATTCCGTGATTCCGGCAGGAATTTGATGAATCCATTCCATTGTGACAGAATGGAATTGCTATATCACTCTGGCGGAATTTCCGCGGAAAAATTTTAAATTCCGCTGAATTTTACTGAATTCTAATTTTTTTCCCACCAAACTGATTTCGGCCTAATAAGAAGAATTTCTGCTTGACAGACTTCCTTTCTCCTTCCAGAAAATTGTAGGATTTCAAAAGCCAGCTTACATACCTTGGCCGGGAGTCGAACCCAGGTCTAGTGCTTGGTAGACAGCTCTCTTCACCACTATACCACCACCAACACTACATGCTGAAGCCAGCCTAGCATGTACCATTATTATATATCCAAGAGAAAAATGAGCTTGCTTAGGGAATTGTAGGATTTTAAAAGCCAACTCACATACATTGGCCAGGAATTGAACCCAGGCCTACTGCTCTGTAGGCTGCTATCCTAACCATTATACCATCAACACAACACACTACAATGCTACTTGCTGAAGCTAGCCTAGCATGTACCATTGTGATATACCCAAGAGAAAAATGAGCTTGCTTAGGGAATTGTAGGATTTCAAAAGCCAGCTTACATACATTGGCCGGGAATCGAACCCAGGTCTAGTGCTCGGTAGGCTGCTATCCTAACCATTATACCACCAACACAACAGGTTTCTTTTTATTGGTCCAAACTGTGGACTATTGCGGAACCCTGGCAGGAACTTCAAATGTACTTAGCTAGGACTCACAGTGTTACAGAGCGACTGAGTGTGATTGAGCAGTGGTTAGGGGCGGCAGATGAAGATGATCACTGGTGCTGTGAGGCCAGTAGTGACTAGGCCAGAGGTATCCGGACTGACAGGCCTGCCGGGAGCAGCCATGTAGTGGGAGTGGGAGCGGGAACCGGGCAGTAGTCTGGTGATGAGAGATGGCCAAGTGGAAATTACAACCCTACATATTTCTGCCCCTCTATAAATGTGGGCCTTCATCAGTGGAACAAAAAGTGCTAAACGTACCAGTTGCTAAGTGCTAAAGTGCATTAAAAACAGTACATTGTAATTTATCACATCAAATAACAGTATGATAGCATGTTGGCCTAAGCAGCAGCCAGTTTTGGACTAGTCCATCTCCTCATGGGGTATTCTCAAGTTTTTTTTATTTTTATTTTTTTGTTTTCAAAAGCATTTCTTGAATGGCAGTTGCTAAGGCCTCATTCACATCAGGGACGTTTCTGTGCACTTTTCAAAGCACATTGCCCTGTGCGTTCTGCAAGTTATTGATTTTCCCATGTAATTAAATGTGCCTGGTTCACATCTATGCGCTGCGCTGAGCAGCGTTACAAAAATGTAGGGTTGCATGCATTTCTGTGCATTGAGCTGTAAAGCGCACATCAATGCAAGTGAATGGGTGTGCTTTTTTAGCGCATACAAGCGCGTAGAAGCACATGCGTTTTTTACCCCTAATTGGAAAAAAAATACATTTACATATGAAAACAAAACTTTATTGACAACTGCTACTGCTATAATAAGAAAAATTGGCTTAAAGAAAGCGCAACACACTGAAGCGTGCACAAGCGCATGCGTTTTTTAACATGCACTTTTACACCTTTCTCAGCGGACCTAATGTGAACGAGGCCTAAATCCGCTTTTTATCAGCACATCAATGTTACAGATTAAGGCCTCGTTCACATCATATGTGCTTCCGTGCGCATTTGGAAGTGTGTATGATCATATGCTGAAACACAGGAACGGCAGAAGGGCATAGACAGCCCTTCTACCGGTCATCTACTACGCTGCGCAGCAGTACGATGCACTCTGAAGCGCTTGCGTACTTTTGCCTGCATTTTGCCCGCAAGAGCAGAGCTGATCCCATAACTGTCAATGGATGGAATCAGCAGCTCAGCGGGCAGTAGCGCAGATGGCGTGCAATTGTACGCGTTGCATTTCGATCGCATGCCTATCTGCGCTAAAGAGATGGCCCGATACATGTTGCTGAAAAGCGGACAGAGGCGGACAGAAGCGCACAGATAGTGCGCTTCTGTCCGCTTTCTATCAGCACATCAATGTTACAGATTGATACGTGTTGCTGAAAAGAGGACAGAAGCGCATAGAGGGAAACAAGGCCTGGAACATAACTGACAAAATTAGTAAGATATCAACCAGCCTTCCCACTTGCACCCTATTTTAGCAGTTAGACTTACCAACTGCCATTTACAAAACGCTTTTAAAAACAAGGAAAACCTTGACAATTGCCCATGAGGAGATGGACTAGTTCAAAACCTGTTGATTCTGTCAGATTTCAACTACTTACTTCTTTCACTGGAGTGGACCTTTAAATATACATCTCCTGCCGTATTTTAATTTTAATCTTATTTCAGGCATGAGCAGCAAATAGAGGTCGGCATGTGGGTCTAACATTTCAATACAACACTCCGAGTTTGACAGAATTACTAGACTAGTAAATAAATACAGTCTGAGAAAAAAAAATTGTAGAATGCTGCTACATGGATATCAACTCTTTCGTTTCACCGTTTTATATTGGCTTCGTGCGGCCATTTGTTCATTTCACCACAAGAGGGCGATAGAAGCTCAAACAAAGTAACTGTTCATAGTAGACTGGACACTTCAGCGGGCAATGTTTGAAGAACCATGTTATATTTGTACTACATATAAAGTAAATGTACATTACATCCAGTCTGGGAAGAATGGTAAATATGAAGAGATTCACATAAGTTTAGACTGGAGATTTTTCATTTTCACCTATATTTTTGTACTGTACGCTTATAACATTCCGGCACAATTAATATTTTTAATTAACTAGCCATGCCCAACTACACCTTAGTGAAAATATTATCCCCATAGCTTAATAATTACCCAAGACATTTATGTATTAAGTCTCAGTGACTGTATACGTATTTCTAACCAGACCATTGATACAGTTTGTTTCTTGTGGACATGTATTTCTGTGTCACAAATATTCACTGAAACTTGTTTTAATGATCAGGTTCGCTCACCACAGAGCATCAGCTGGAGGAACCCCGGCCCCGGCATCTGCACGCATTGCCTGCAGTACTGCTTTATGCTTAGTGAGCTAGATCAGGTATTCCCAAATAGAGGGCTTCTCTACAATCATTACAAAATTAGTACCGACTAGATCCTGCCTTTTCATAATGTAATCCAGGTTTTACACTGGGTTACACTGCATCTTACAACTAAATAAAAGTGCTATATTATAAGCTCCAGCGCAAGGTGTGCTTCAGCACAATCAGTATAATCACTATTTGTATGAATGTTTTAGTGTACAATATTTAACAAACAACTGTAGCATCCATATGCAAATGGAGGGGGGGGGGGGGGTCAAGTACAGAAAACTGATCATAAATAACACTTTGGAAAGTTTAAAAAGAGTACCTCCAGAATGTCCTAGTACTTACCGAGCAAGGTATACTCGTGTGAGATATGTCCATTGCAAAAACATTTAAAACACTGAAATACTGTGTACTTTCAAGCAATTAAGTTAAGTAGGTAAGTAACAAAAACCTGCTATATTACAATTTTAAATGGACATAATAAATGACCATCAAAAATAAACATCACCCAAAATTAAGCTCAATAGTAACACTAATTGTTTACGTGGATCAACTAATAGGATATATGGCTATTTGTACAGCGTGCTTGGTAAATAAGGTGTTACTGTGCAGTCAGTTTATGTTTTTGTCTTTTTAAAAACATATTCACCAAAACTTTTATTTGTGACATAAGCCAGCTTTCTCTATTCTGGAGATGGACAATGCAGAGATCGGGAAAACGACTGGTATGGCGGTTTAATAGAGCCCCCATTCTGCCCATTTACTGACGATGGTAGTTATAGTCACTTGTGAGGCATCAAAACTGCTTGCAGAGATTAGTCACTTATAAGACGTCAGGAGTGTCATTCAAATATAGCATGTAAGACAAGACAATCTATACGCTACAGCGTCCCTACTTAGAAATGATACGTTTCTGGAGAGAAAGGCCTTGCTGTTAGCTCAGCTTTTTCTATTGCAAGGACTAATAGCAAATAATCTTTGAGATTGCTGACTATTTTATGTACATAGAAAATTACACACTATTTCTTACAGTGCCTGGCAGATGGGAGGTCTGAGTCTGCAGCCAATCAATACATTAGGACATATGTTGAAAAAAGAGTAACAATGGATCCTGCTCTATGATTTGTAGTGATTTACGTGCTTATGGGGAACGTACTTTACACAGAATACTGCAACCATGGTTGTAAGAAAAACTCACTTTTCAGTTTTTGCGGGTTTTTTTTTTTGTAATTTGCTGAAAGTAAATTGAAATAAAGAGATAATTTCTCATAACATTAAATTATTCTTCGTGCAGCAGCGAGCTGTGCTTATAGCATTTTTATACAAAAGGTGGAATTTCTCAAGTAACAGGAAAACCTTATTTAGAATATCACAATATTTCTTCCTGGAAATCAATGCTAAAAATCCATTTCCAGTGATACAATATGTTAGATAAAAGCAGAGAGCCAGCCAATGCAGAATATGCCATACAGCTAGAGAGCAGGGTGATAATAATAATGATACTACTACTACTAATAATAATAATAATCCATATCATAATAATGTATTGATCCTGGTTTGTTTGGAGCTGTTATGAAGATCATATTAATAATTCATGATGATAACAATAAAATGAACTAAACCATGCAAAAGAAATCCCCTTAGTGTCACTTTTCTTGATTGTCAGCTTCATGGTCAACTTAAGTCACCGACCGTCTCTATAAGCACCAGTGATCAGCTGCGCTATACAGTCTGTCCTGATGAATTGCCCATTATCACTGCAGCAGCATTGCGCCAGCGCAAACTTGTGCCCACACCGTGTGACTGGGCACACCACTGAGAGGGTACTGAGTGCCTACGGGACCCCTTCCTGGAGATCACACCAGCTATTAAACCACCATCAAGAATTTGTTTCATCTGCCTAGTAAACGCTAAAAGCCAACGCTACTCATTTAAAAAATCATTAACATTTAGCATATGCATTCATCTTACCAGTCAATAGAAAATACTAAGGCGATATAAACAAATGAATATACTCTTAAGAATAGCCGTGCACACTGGCATGATCTATCTTCTGGGCGCACTGTCAGATTCTCGCATCCCATTATGTGCATATTAATGTATGATTGTATATGTGAGATAGATAGATAGATAGATAGATAGATAGATAGATAGATAGATAGATAGATAGATAGATAGATAGATAGATAGATAGATAGATAGATAGATAGATAGATAGATAGATATGACTCAGTTTTGCATAAAGATGGGAAATTGCATTCAGTTTCATTAGCTTTGAGCTGGAATAAAGCTACCAACTGCGCTAGCTCCCTGGGCAATTCTTTCTCTCCAGTCTATAATAGTGTATAGAAATAGTTGTATTATTTCTACAATTAGCATTAGGATTGAACCCATAGGGACCTCTCAAAGAATAGTAGCAATTTCCGCCCAGATTAGCATCAGGAGCAAACCCATTCGATATTTGCTTTGATGGCACACAGATACTGAGTGAATATTTAGCTATGGGTAAAAAAAAAAAAATAATATTTGTATACTTGCACTACAGAAGTGACCGAGGTGTCAGTAAGCCAGAACATACTGACAGACAGTGAAACCCCGGGTTGAAAAAGCAGCAGCACAAATATAAATAGAATCTCAACGAGCTCAGAGCAGTTACATTAGTTTCAAAGCTGACCACACTGCGTGTTAATTGCTGATTATTAACATCATACGTTATTATTACCCCATTATATGCCTGATTAACGCGTTACCTTAATTAGCTGCCATTGTCACCATTATTATCACGGGCACTGATGACAAAAGGCAACCTCATTTGTGTAGGTTTCCGAGTACTAGAATAGCGAAACACACGGGGTGATGATGTGCGGGAGGGATGGGTGGAGGTGGGGAGTCCACTACATGAACTGACCACACTGGCATGAGTAGCCTATCTAATAATTATTGTACAGCTACATTGCTACAGAAGTGCTGGTGCTTAAAGGGGAAATGCAGTGAAAAGAACAGAAGAAAATTGCTATTTTCTTTTTTTCTTTTTACAATTTTACTTAAAAAATATTTAGTCAGTGTTTGCCCATTGTAAGATCTTTCTTTACCCTAACCTCTCACTGATTTACAATATGAAATGTATCGGATGTGATGATCTCTTTAGGTTAGGTTCTCACTCAGATTGCAATAAGCCATCTCATTCACCTACTCATTGTGATTAAGTGGTACATTTTTTTGGGCAATTATGCTTTGCTCTTCCAGAGAACGAGAATTGCATCTTGATCCCTCTTTGCATGCAGTGCGTTTGCAATGTATACAAATCCCAATTGCTGCAGTGAGAATGGTCCCATAGGGATACATTGTTACAGAGCTTTTCTGATCGCTGGCCCTCAGGGCTCTTTCACATCTAGAACAAGTTCAGGAGTCGTTCTCCTGCATGCGTTATATGTCCTGCGGCGTGCCATTGGGATGTAGTGGTGCGACGCAATCAGCAGCGGTAGTAATTAATTCAACCTGACGGGAAACCGCCAGCTTCCGTCGATTAAAAGCTCCCGGGTGCGTCACACCGCAACACATTGAAACGCAGCATCGGGTGTGAAAGGTAAAATGAAAGTCTATGGACTTTCATTTTACCTTGGTTTACGCAAAGTTTCGACTTTGCATTAACCCGCAGAAAATGGGCTCTGGTGTGAAAAGGCCCTGAGTAAGGGCTGGGGCCCACTACAAAGCACAATCACAAGAGATTTGTGGAAGCGCTTTGTAAGCAATTTTGGAGACTATTTTCTGTTTCGATGCAATATATTGCAGTGGAAACACTCCTAAAATGCTGCATGTCCTGCGATTGCATTCCCCCTAATCAGAGTAGGATCTGCTCCATCCACTTACATTGGCAAAACGTTTTGGGAAGTTGCTACCGATTGAAAGCAACCCCAAAACACTGCCAAAAACGCTCTAGTGGGTCCCAGCCTCGAAAAAATCAGTCAGATGGTCCTGAAAATCATTCCTGTCTGAGCCAGCCTATAGGAATACATTACCAGGCCTCTTGCACACTACATGTGATTCCGATATTTTATATGATCCGATTTTTTATTCCGATTAAAAACGTAGCAGCATGCAGTACTTTTTTTAATTGGAAAAAAAATTGGATCGTATAAAAAATCGGAATCACATGTAGTGTGCAAGAGGTCAGCGCTTTGATGATCACCAGTGACCAGCAAAGAGCTTGTTCATACTACGGCTATGTTGACATTATAAATTGCCAGCGCTATCGCAAGTGCTGAGTGTTTTATTGACTTTTGTCAGCGCTTTTCCCTGTGATTTGCACTGACAAAAAGTGCTTTTCTAAGCGCTTTTGCAGAGCGATTAGTTTTTTCACTTCCTGACATCAGTCAGGAAGTGAACTCTTTCCCTGTAAATGAATAAATACAATGTATTTATTCATAGAAGCGCTGGGGAAATCGCTATACAAATCGATTTTTCAAGCGCTTTGCGATTTCCCTATACCTTCCATTGAGCCACAGCGCTCAGAAAATGGTACATGTAGTGCATTTGCGATTTAAATGAAATTGAAATGCTTACATGTGAACACTCTCAGGGCTCGTTCACACTAGGGGCGTTTTGACATTTATGAAGCACTGGCAATTTTCAAAATCGCACTGAAAGCGCTTGTGCAATGATTATTTTCCGGATCAAAGAGTTCGCTTTGCATTAACCCGCAATCGCAAAAAACACAATCGCTATGCAAAAGTGCTTAAAAAAGCGCTTAACAAAAACATCCAATGCACAGAGATCGAAATAAAAAAAGTGTCAAAAAATGCCCAATGCGGACGGCCCCGCATACAGAACGCAATGGGAACAAGGCCTCATGGGGAATCATTGCACAAGCACTTTTCTGGCCATTTCTAAAATAACCAGTGGTTAAAAAACTGCAAATTCTCATAGTGTGAATGAGCCCTACAAGAGCTTTTCTAAGCGCTTTGTGATTTTAAAAGCTCTTGCTAATGTTATCCTACGTGTGAGTTCTCACTAGAGCAATGCGGTTTTGTAAATATCCCCCATAACATTGCATTAGCAAGAGCTTTTCAAAATCACAAGCTCATAAAAAGCTTTTGTAGTGTGAAGAAGCCTAAGGGCTCAAACCCACTTAGGCCTGGTGCACACCAAAAACCGCTAGCAGATCCGCAAAATGCTAGCAGATTTTGAAACGCTTTTTGTTATTTTTCTATGGCGTTTTGCTAGCGTTTTGCGGATTGTTGCAGCGGATTTCAGTATAGTAGATTTCATATATTGTTACAGTAAAGCTGTTACTGAACAGCTTCTGTAACAAAAACGCCGGCAAAACCGCTCTGAACAGGCGTTTTTCAGAGCGGTTTGCGTATTTCCTATACTTAACATTGAGGCAGAAACGCACCCGTAATCCAAAATCTGCAGCAGCCTGGGAGTATGCGTTTCTGCAAAACGCCTCCCGCTCTGGTGTGCACCAGCCCATTGAAATACATTACCCTAGCGGATCCGCACCCGCAGGCGGATCGCAAACCGCAGCGGAAACGTTCTGGTGTGCACTAGGCCTAAAAGCCTTTTCAAAATGCTAGTGACTTGAAAAGCTCTTGCTAATGCAATGCCATGAGGGATTTTTATAAAAACCCTCAAGTGGGATCACACCCATAGCATTACATTAGCGAGAGCTTTTCAAACCACAAAGCGCTCAGAAAATCGCTCCTAGTGGGTTTCAGGCCTAAAAGCGATCTTGGGGCTAATTTACTCCAAAAAATGTATGTGTAATTGCACGTTTAGCGCTTTTGTTATGATTTGCAGTAGTGAGTCTCAGCATGTGCCTAGCATTTTTCTCTTCATGACTAGTGGTTTTCTCTTCATGCCTAGCAATGGAGTGTTTGCATTTAACAATTTTGTAGTCCTTGTGGCAAAAAAAGAAAGTGCACTCTGACCTAGAAGTAAATATCTTTTGGCAAAAATGCTTTGAAAATCACTCTATTCAGCGATTTTAAAGCAGTTTTCCTACACTTTACATTGAGGCATAATCACATCCAAAATGTTGCAGGACCTACATTTGTACTTGTGAAAAAAAAATCGCATCCCTCTGGTGTGAACTAGCCCATACAAAAACATTAACCTGGCACAAAAGCGCTCAAAAGCACTCTTGGTATGAGCAAGCACTTGGTGTGGACCAGCCGCTGGTGTATTTCTGCGGAATGTTAACTTTGTGTTCTGAAGCCAGCAGAAACAACGCTTGTTCTCCCAGAATGACTTGGGAGGAGAATTCCGCAGTGCTAAACAGTCAGCAAAGCATCACTGGAAGCTGGTGCTATATATACCAATATACACAATATACAGCAATATACAGATATAAAAAGTGTTTATGTTGTTGGAAACCAGGATGATTAAAGTATATACTATAATCACATTTGCGCTTCCCCAGAGGCTGTTTGGTGTCCTCGCTAGAGATTATCACACACAGTTACACATTTGTGCTTTGGCGCCCTGCAAGCTGTGATCTGCTGAGAAAAGCCCACTGAGCGTGTGGTCAGGGTATGACCATGGCAGCAGAGAGATGGACTTGTCATAGCAAATATCCCCCATCCCCTCCGGCAATAGGACACGTTTAGAAAGCTGCTTGCATTTACTTGACAAAAAGTGAGCGCCTTCGATTGACTTCAGCAGATCATTTACCGAGCGGGTATCAATGATCACACTCATACCAAGTACGAGAGATGCGTGTAGCGCCCAATACGCAAATCAGGGCGGTCCAGCTTCCTACTACGGGGCTGATATATTATCAGCCAATCAGACAGCGAAGTGGGATGGCATGGAACGTCACTTTGCCGGGTTCCCCTCCATTGGCCCTATGCTATAGGTGAAGACAGACACTCCCCTGCTGGGTGATTGACAGCTCAAAGTTATTCCTCCATCCCTTCGCCTTAAGGAGGTAGAAGATGATGAAAATATTGTATTACCTTTGGAGTGCTTCATCTGTGTTGTCAGACAGGAGGAGAGAGAAGGGAAGCAAGGTGAAGAGGTGGGAGGAGAGGTAAAACTGACTTCAGACTCGGTTTGTGAAAGAAAGCTTTTAGCAATCAGGTGATAACACAAGGCATAAGTGACTGTAGCAAGCTGGGATCATCACTCCACAGTGCACACACAGAAGACCTAGCTACCTACCTTCAGAAGTGGATGCAGAGATGAGATGAAGAGATGATCGATGTGTTACTGCTGTCACATGGGACTTGGCATCCTCCTGCTGCAGTACAGAGAGTCTTCTAGCAGCCCAGATAACTCTTCCCCACTCTGGATCCTGGACCTTCCCTTTTCTGATAAGGAGAGTATGCCTTGCTGTCATCTCGCTGTCTTGGTTGCTGGTGGCCAGAAGAAAGTCTTATCTTTTTAGGAGAAGGTGGCAATTGTCCTTCCATTCATCCTCCCTTCTGCTGGCACATGGTGGTTGGACAGAGAACTCTAAAGACCCTTTTGGTGTTGTTGCCCGTGCTTTGACTTGTAACAAAGTATTCAGAGAAAAAGAAACATAACTATTCTTGGTAACTTTCCTCATGCTGACGAACTTAAGGATCAACGTGTAATAGACATCAATATTCAGCTTAAAACTGATCTCTTCAGGGCTGTCCGCCCCAAACTTCTCTTTATTTTCTTCCACAGTGTTGTGTGAAGCTTCTTTGCCCGGTGATGTTGGCTTTAGGGCAGATGGATGGCACTAGGCAGAGCGCATTCCTCCTCAGCAGCCCCCCATTGGCAGCTCTACATAGCATGGCAGAGATGAAAACTCCTCTGTACCCAGCCTATGCTTTGCCCGGCCAACCGTGTTCCTCTTCTGCCTCCTCCTCATCATCCTCGTCCTCTTCATCTTCAGCCTCACCTTCTCCGCCACTGGGGTCTCCAACTCAGCTGTCCCTGAAGCATTCTTCCTCCACACCTCCTTCCTCGGTTACCCTGTCGTCTCTGTGCACTCCACCACCCCAGGTGTCACTAGCGACTCCTCATGGAATCCAGGACATACTGAGCAGACCAGTGATGCACTGTCTGCCCTCTCTAGCTGGGGCAGCCCTCACCCCCAACACTTCTGTCTCCCCGGCTGCTGTGGCCTCTACCTCCTCCCCTGCTAGCCTACTGGCAGGACTTCCTCGGTTTAGCAGCCTAAGCCCCCCTCCTCCACCCCATCCTGGACTCTACTTCAGCCCCAGTGCTGCAGTCGCTGTGGCCCGCTACCCCAAGCCTCTCACAGATCTCCCGGGCAGGACCCCAATCTTTTGGCCCGGAATGATGCAAAGTCCACCCTGGAGAGACGCCAGACTGGCTTGTGGCCCCCGTAAGTATTTCGTCCTCTTCTTGTTTATGCTTGTTAACTCCAAGAACTGTCGTACAAACTTCCTCCAAGCGCTACACTGTAGGCCTGGGACGGAGATCTTTTTCACATCGTGGCAATGTTTACTAGAAGTTTATTGTACACAATTCTAGCAAATGTTGCCATTAAACAAAAACATACTGTGAGCAGATCAGGAAATGTGGTCATATTTTTTATGAAATAATTGAATATTTTGTTCCAGAGCGATTCAAACACATCTCATTTATAATGTGCGCATATATATGTGCCGTATCAGCTGCTTAGGAAAAAAAGAACTGAAACTGAAAGTGTTTTTTTTTTAAGTTTTTTTTTTTAATATATATATATATATATATTTCTAATGTTTGATAAAGAAATATTAGACAATACGCAGGAAATAATCTGATTTCGGAAACGTGCAGTTTTTTCGTATACAAACTATAGCAAAGTTTGCTGCCCTTTCCACCGAACATTAAAAATAAGAAATGCATGAAAAGGTTTTAGTTACGTGTGTCGACCTATATGGTCATTTAGAAAATTGTCTTCATACAAATATGCATGCTTATACTAATCTTAAAATAAATGCAATAAAAGTTGTTTTATATATGTATGCATATACTAGATTTTGTTCACAGAACAGTGGAGCGATTGTAAAAAAATGAAATAAAAAATAAGATACTGTAGATAGAATTTTGTTTTGTTTTGTATTTTTTTTATTCAAGGTGGTAGATTGATTTGTCAATTTACAACTGTACAGAAACCCGCCATAGAAAAAGAAAAATACTGTACATCAGTGAGTGCTACAATGATCAGACCTGATCATTTTACTGTAAATATTGGATAGCTTTGTTATGTCATCTCTGTATAAAGAGACAATCAAAGAGAAAAACTGATAGAAAGATTACTGGGAGATTTTCATTTTTATTAGTGATGGTAATAGGTCAAATAATACACTATGCTGCTTTTAATATTGTGGCTGCGTGATTGAAAATAATAATAATAATAAAAATAATAATTGTTGATGCGTGATTTATATAACTAGTAATGATAGTAATGATCATCTAGGTTGTTATTATTATTGACATAATGGTTTTGTTGCAATGTTTGATGGTGACATGTGATATCCGTATGCTGGATACAGATGCACACCACAGATCAGTACATGAGCAGTTGAGCAGCCACTATTCTCTGCATGTTTCTGAGGAATAATGTATAAGGACTCAGTGCCTGCTTGTCGGATGCCTGTATTATCCCATGCATGCCAGTAACAGCTGCTGTGGCTTGATGTTTGCAGATCAGGGCTCGGTGCTCTTGGATAAGGATGGGAAGAGGAAACACACTCGGCCCACATTCTCCGGTCAGCAGATTTTCGCCTTGGAAAAGACTTTCGAGCAAACGAAATACTTGGCTGGACCAGAAAGAGCCAGGCTGGCATATTCGCTGGGCATGACGGAGAGCCAGGTGAAAGTAAGTGCTAGCGCCTATGGGCAAACTTTACACTGCGTGGCTAGGCTCTACTGTTCAGCAGTGCATGCGTGTCTTCTGCAATGTGTTCACCCACTCCGCTATTATTATTTATACTAATACAGAGCAAAGCAGTCCCTACATTGCAATGTAATTCGGATGGTATATCTCCCGTATCTAACTCAGCTGAAACTTCTCTTATTTCTTACCACCAACACACACCAATCAGGCACAGAACAAGCACAATGCAGAAGAATAAAGCTATAGTTAACATCCAAGTATATATATATATATATATATATATATATATATATATATATATATATATATATATATATATATATATATATATATATATATATATATATATATATATATATATATATATATATATATATATATATATAATTCGGCTGCTAGGATAGCTAACAATAGGGTCCATGGATGTGATGTAGAGTATCTGAGAATACAAGAGTGACTTGGGTGGCAGGGAGGGAGCTGCGGTCACCCGGGTGACTCTGGCGATGCGAGAAGCTCGTGCAGTTCTAGCAGTGCGGGGGGTAGAGGAGAGGTTTATGGTGGGGACACAATAACCGCTGGATCACCTGTTGCCATTGTCACATATGTGACTTGTGTCACTGTGTTATCTGCTGGCTCCCATTCGTCATGGTAAACGTCTGCTGGTGAATACACTACAACCTATTCACTGATCAGCTTCAGCCAGGATTCTGTCCCCCTGAATACAGCTTGGTGTGCACACCTGCTATGTGGATGCACTTAGCTAATAAGTGATGGGACATCGTAACGTTTTCTGCCTAACTATCACACCTCACATTTGTCATATTAAATAGATGTAATCTTTTTTCCAGGAGGTTTAATTTTTGCATTTATGTCACAGCCCCCCCACAAATGTCTCTCTCTTATCTTATCTTATCTGTACCCCATGCTTAGGGGTGTGGGGGGGGGGGGGGGGGCACAGCACAAATCATCTTGAAAGTTTTCATTCTAAGTGTGAAAATCCCAAATTAATGTAAAGTAATTAACACAGTAAAAAGTCAGGCATTATTTGTGTTTCAAATAGATTTTATCACATTTTTCATTCAATCCAATTCTTCGTGAACTGACTGCAACGCCTTTTATTCTCTTCACAGACTAATCAGAAATATAGAATTACGAATTATTTGTTTTTCACAATATTGAATATATTGGCTGAAGTTACTTAATTGGCTAGTACTGATGAGTAAAGTCCTAAACACTAGCTATTTTAGAGGAAGATACAGGCAGCGAGTTATACTTGAAAGGGTTTAATAGCAATAAGAGACAAGAGGGTGTTTTTGTTATCATTTAATATGATATTATATACAGTACAGTATTATGGTATGCATAACAACACCTTGCAAAATGATTAATAATAACATATGTATGATAATATTTATTGTAGTATAGCTATAACGATGAAGGTACAGGGGCAGAGGGTTATAGGTTTGCAGGATGTCACCCGAAGAAGGAATGTTTTTAGCTTTGTAAAGTTATCCCAGAGATTGTCTCTGATTGGCTGGCGAGACATTCATGTGCTGGACCGAATCACGCTTTTTTTCAGTTCTCTAAGCAGTCAGGCCATCAGGTGTCCGCTATGGGAAAATCTATAGAGGGCGTCCCTTCACAATTCTTCTTACAATAATAATATATACCCTGGATCAGCGGGCTATAAAGAGTGTAATGTGCTTTTACTGAATATGGTGCCCTGGCGATTTATTATACAAAATGCTGGTTGCTGAAATAAATCATTGTTATGTCTCGTGTCCACTAACCAGCATGCAAGTCAATGAGGGCTGATTTAGTAAAGGGGATGTGCAGCTGAGGAGAAATAAAGAGGCGATCTGGCACTTCAAATATCCAATAGGATGCGAGGGATTTCAAAAATAGGATTTTCTCTGCACATTTGGATGCTTGGTGCTATTCACTTCATTGCTGCCCAATTAGCAATCCAAGCCAATAACTTGTACTGCTTATTGCTCTGATCCTTAGTGGCGTGTTGGCTCAAGGGTGTCAACAATTCTCAGTTTTTGGAATACTACGATGTAAAGATGTAAAGAAAAATACCTGATTTAGAGTAACATATGTTATAGAGGCCTCAGTCATTTAAGAATTATGCTATCCGTATGCAGTATCATATTGCTCTGTTAATGTAGTAACGCTTTCTAACCTGAATATTTACTGGAGGTAACAGGTTAAAGGGCATGTTTTCCTTCTTGGTTGAACTTGATGGACGGATGTCTTTTTCAAAACTAAATGTTAACTATGTTACTAAGTTACTGGCAGCACTTATAAATGATTGTTAATTGCAAATATATAAATAAAAACACAATAGAAAAAAATATTGGTCTAAAGTCCGGAAATATTAATTGAGATTTATCAATAAAATAGTAGTAGACCATGCAGCTAGTCAGCACTCCAGCATTTCCGGAAGCCTCCTTGTTCATTCTGTCTATTACACTGTGCAGCATATAAAGGATAATGCATTTATATATAACCGAATCAAACACGAGTCCAAATGCTTTATGGAACTTTAGAAAACCTCCATAAGCCTCTGTAGAGAGTAGTGGGGCGCTGCGTGTAACACAGAGAAGTGACTGATTGTTGTGGCTTGCCTTGCAGGTGTGGTTCCAGAACAGGAGGACCAAGTGGCGCAAGAAGCACGCAGCAGAGATGGCCACAGCAAAGAAGAAGCAGGACACTGAGACGGAGAGGCTGAAAGGGACCTCAGATAACGAGGATGAGGATGATGACTACAACAAGCCCCTGGATCCCAATTCAGACGACGAGAAGATCACCCAGCTCCTGAAGAAACACAAGTCCAACAGCTCATTGCTTCACCAACAGTCTGAGAATGACAGCTCCTCTTAGAGGGCTGTGCGGAAACTGCCAACTTGGAACAATGACTAATATCATGGGGCAGTAGATACAGATGAGCCATGGACTCCTCTGCTCCCCTCTTGTCCTCCCATCAGCACTGCACCTGTAGCCAGGGCGAAATAAGACTTTTTATTTTGTGAGATGTACATATATTTTTCTAAATCCCAAGCCAATGAAGAAACCCAGACTTCAATCTGAACACGTTATCACACGACCTAATAAGCAGCACCTAGTCAGCTCACCAGCTGGCGGCTGATTTGGGCTATATTTTTTGTTCTTTCTCATGCTGAGTTGAGCCTCAGCTAAATCACCTCTTGGGAGAACAAACAATCCCAGAATCTACGTCCAGACTGCTCAGGAATTGGCAGTCCTAGCGATAGCGAAGGGTTCACTAAATCAACTCGTATGAGGGCTCTTGTAAATACGTAGTGAGTCACGTTGACCAGAGGTTACTCCACTGTGAATGTTTCAATGTAAAATAACCTTTTGTGTTAAAGAAAGTCAAAGAAGATAAAGGTAGGGGGAATCACGTGACCCCCCCCCCCCCCCTTTACCATTCCACATCTGTTACCTTTCGACCTATCCTGACCCTCTACCAAGTCTATAATGGGCAATGGGTTAGAGTGTGGTCTTTACATAACACCTCTCCCCATCTTGATTGATCACTTACTTTCTGTTTGGCATTACAGTTACACAGCCAATGGTATTTATTACTTATTTAAACTTATATTTGAGCAGAGGGTGGAATTCAGGCAATGTCGTTGACTCTTTATAGGATCGACCCACAATGCTTTTCTTTGCAGGAGGTTTAATCCAGGCTAGAAACCATATTGCAATATAAAACGTTCCTCTTTTTGTATGATAAAATTTACTATAGATATGTACATTGCGTTCTTTTTAATCTATAACTACAGTGATATATTGACATCTTAATGTCTATTAATTTATATAAAAGGTGTTTCAGTTCTAAAAGCGTAAAAAAGACTTTTGCAAATACCATAAAGTATATAATGCACTTTTTGTTTAAAAAAAAAAAAGAAAAGAAAAGAAAGAAAGAAGAGAAATCAAGGTCACTAGATCGAAAGATAAGGAGGAATTGCGGTCTCGTCAGGGATCTAATAAAACCGTTTGACCGATAAGATTTCCTTGGACATTTTGTTTGTATCTTTTTATTATTATATTATTATTATTGCAGCACTTTGTTTATGTTTATATGTGTTCATTATTCCAGGAAAACGTGATCTCTTCTTTCCACCCTAGATTTGTACCAGTTATGTCACTTATGTTTTCTGTACACTCTGCATTGTGTTATTTTAACACGCAAATTCACATGGAACACAATAAATGCTCCACTTCGTCAAACGTGCCATTTTATATAAAATAAAAAACATTCGATGTAGCTATTTGTTGTATGTACAGTACACAGAACAGCTGGGTATCAACGTGCAGACCACGTACAACCGCTAATATCACAACATATCAAGATCAAGGATGGCTAACTAAACCTCTTTAGAGAAATGTGGATATCCCTCACCAAAATCTACATGTAGGGCTAAGATTTAGCCTCCAAAATAGTCGTTTGCATTGTCATCTATTGTATATAGTGTGTGGTGTTTACATTTATGTTATAGCGTAATGATGATGATGGTAATAATAATAATAATAATAACATCATTATCGCTATTGTCTCGCTTATATCTTTAAAAAAATCAGAATCAAAAGGTGTTTAAAAGATTCAGTCCTATTTGCACTCATGGCTCACTTTGTATCTGGCCCTGTGTAATAATTTCTGCTATAGGAGGCTCCTGTGAAACAAGTAAAAATAAGTGATTGCACATATTTGCACATGAAAGAAATATGGGTAGTGTGCTAAAACCTAAACATTAAAAATAATGCAACATTAATCACAAACAAATCGCACTATAATCCACAGGCATAGCAGGATTTTCCAGGACTTTCTGTAAAGAGAATTGATTACAATGACCTTTTGCTCCCCGCTTTGCATAGGTGCAGTTGGAAAACACTAGTTCAATGGGTAATGCATACAGCCGTAACACAGTTTACTACTGAGAAAGTTTATTGTAACTGTTTTTAATGTAACAACTATTTGTTGCCTTTGCTCACTGATGATTTGTAATACAACCATCCACACCATTACACTGAAACGGCCACATGCTACACGTACTGCTCTAGTTAGGTCATTATTTTTCACAGTCATTTTAATAAGACAGTTATAGATTATCATAGGGACCGATCAAAACCTTAAGTCACGGGGCTTCACATTTCTATAATATCAATATAAATATTTTCATTTAAGATAAAAATATCTGTAGCTACAAAGCCTAATCAGTGTATGATTACTTCTTCAGTGGAGACGTTATTGCTTTGAAAGAACTCTGGAATTATTCCTCTCCCACTTCAGCTCATGCCACCTAAGTGACTGTTACGCGCATTCTGCTTTAGGTTTGTCTGTGCACCTGAATGATCAAACATGACAGGAGATTTACTTAAAAAGCCATTTCAAAAATTTCAGGAAGAATATTTCAGATTTGTTTTCAGAAAGTAACAGACACAATAATCCAGACCAGATTTTGCTGCAGTTCACTCTGCCTTTATCTATAATAATATTATTGACATCAATTTCATATTCATATACAGTAACTATATAATAGCAAATGTTAGGAATAATGTAGGTCACTGTATGACTAAGTATATATATATATATATATATATATATATATATATATATATATATATATATATATATATATATATAGATATATAGATAGATAGATAGATTCTTTGTAAATAAGAATTCTGTTGTATCTATCTGAAAAAAACAGCAATTTTTAGTTGAAATAATGATCACAATAATATCACTTTAACTGACCAACTCCACCAACGCAATCCCATTCTCCTCAGTATCTCCCTTAATTATGTATGCTGCTTACCTGTATAGTATACTTTTACTATCTTTACTCATCAATGTGTTATACATTCTGTATGCACTCACTTGTACAATGTACTCTGTATTGAAATTAATTGAAGGGAGTATGTGCAGAGCTGAGGGGGAATGCTGCTCCCAGGAGTAAGGGCTGGTTCACACTGGGAGCTTTGGCAGTGCTTTGCTGATCTCTGGCCATCAGCAAAGAGCTGCTGCTAATGCCAGTCAGTGGTATTGTTCACACTATAGTGGTCACCAGTAATTAGCGATTTGCTGAAATCTCAAACATGGTGCATGCAGCATTTTTGGAGCGATTTTGGAGCAATTGCATTTATAATGTTAAAGATTCACAAAACACAATCACTCTAAAATCACTTTCCTGTACAGAGAAAAACAGCGTCTTGCTGATTGCCAGCGAACAGCAAAACGCTACCAAAGCACCCAGTATGAACCAGCCCTAAGAGACACTAAAATCTGCTGAATCTAAACCGATAACTATTTAGCAATGTCAGTATGAATATGTAAATGTGAAAACAATTTCTGCATTGCTTAGTGCTGTTCTAGCACACACAATTTTTCAAACTGTAAAATATTTCAGATTAATATGTGTACTTCTAAACACAAAAACACGTTACCTTCTTGTTTGTTAAGATGCATATAGGGGCATCTTCTCACAAGAACAGCTTTGCCACCTGAAATGTATTGGGCACTGTTCACACCTATGAAGCTGTAATAGCGCTTGCGATTACTTAAAATTCTACCATTCTTTCATAAGCCTTCTGTGGCATGTGATCTGAGACAAGTCATTTAGGTGCCCACTTGGTACCCACGCTGTGCCAGATTTGGGTGCTGCTGTAATGTCAATTATGGGTATTTTGGTGCTCAATGTGTAATTTGGCCTCTGGCAATAGCCAGAGCCCGAGTTATGATAAAATCACTGTAATTCAGGTGCTGGCAATAGGCAGACCACAAATTACTGTACATGCAGAAAAGAAGAAATCAGCTAATCAGTAAAGGAAGACTTCCAGCTCCTCCCTTCACCCAAATGAAATGTGGCCATTTCATATGGACTCATGTGATCAGGACCAGCCAATTGGCACAGGAGCATAACTTCACAACACAGCAGTACTGCTCACACTTGGACAAAGCCTATTTCAAATATTTTTTATTTCATGATCCACTGCAATGTGCTGCAATGCTGGCTGAGATAAATACTCCACATGAATAATGTATGATATTGTGTTAGGGGTGGAACAATACTGCTGTGTTTTTATGGTTGTTGTATTGAGATAAAGACCTACAAGCTATCTCTGCTTTTAGAAATGAGGGCCTCAGTTTAGAGCAGATAGCTTTACAGTGAAAGTCATGACCTGTGAAAACATCCAATTTTAAACTATAGCTAAAGTCTTGAGACCTAAACAGTTGAACAGAAAGTTTACAGGACATTTAAAAAAATGGACAGAGCCAACTTGTTTTTTAGATTTCTTTGTAAGAAGTGTTACCTACTATTAAAGAGACTCTGTAACAAATTTTTCAGCCTTAGTTCTTCTATCCTATAAGTTCCTATGCCTGTTCTAATGTGCTCTGGCTTTCTGCAGCCTTTCCTAATTGCACTGTCTCTGTAATAAATGTTATCTCCTTTCCTCTGTCGTGTCTGTCGGGCTAAGGCTTGAATGTGTGGAATGTGCAGGGCTGCTTGTGATTGGATAGAAGCGATACACACCCTCTGCAGGCCCCTGCACACTCTGTATGACTCACACACTCTGTTTATGTGAGCCTATCACAAGCTGGCTAGTTTGTTTGTAAACACTGCCTAAAACTGTTAATTACAAGCCAGGATTGCAGCAGAGAGTGGCAGAAACAGCACAGAGGGGCACAGGAGAAAATAAGGAATAGAATGGTATGCTTTTTAGTGTAAGAATATTAGAGTACAGATTCTCTTTAATATCAAACGTACCCAGGAAATACTCGCTGGACCTTCATCCAGGCTGTGTGATTTCATGCTCTGCTTATGTTTGTGAAAGAAGATACAGCAGTCCGGCAATCAGGAACACGTAATAGGTAGGAATTGTAGTCTGGAGCTGAAAGGAACAGTTGTGTGTCATCTTTCAATAAAGTTGGTCAAGGAAAAACAATCATATTATAATTCAAATATATTACAGCACAGAAGCAATATTCAAACTTGTGTACTAATTGTCCAGAAGCAGGGGTGTAACTAGAGATCACTGGGCCCCCTCCCTACAACTCCCCTTCCCCCACCTGCTGCACAGGTAAACTGAGAACCAATGTTAGACCCGTTCACACTTAAAATCGCAAAACGCTAGTGATTACAGCTAGCATTTTGCAAGAGTGATTTTGCCGCGATTAATGCAGAAAAATCACTGGATTAGCGGTTCTATACATGCTAATCGCGATCTCTCAAGAATTGCCAACAAAACGCTGAAGGTAACGCGTTTGCGATTATCGCTAATCGCAGAACACCTACAACTGTGGCAGTGAGAACACTGCCATAGGATTACATGTGCTAAGCAGTTTTAAAAACCACCAGCAGTTTGCGGTGAGCGGGAATCGTGCGATTCCCTCTCAGATGTGAACGGGGCCTTATTCAATTGGCTAGGGTAGTGCACACTAATGGCCCATACTCACGAGGCACAATTGTTGCCGCAACCATGTGGCGCGCGCGTGTTGCGGCGACAGGTCGCCCGTGAGTATGGGCGCAACACGGGCACGCACCCCAAACCGTCGCTCGTCGCTGCTGACGCCAGTCGATTGACGCGGTCAACCGCCTGGCGACAGTTGCCGCGCAACTTCGCCGCAACTGTCGCTAGTCCGCGTGTGTATGCGGACTAGCGACAGCAACCAGCAGGGAATACCCTGAGCTTCTGTCGCATCAGTTGCCAGGTCCCTCCGCCGTGTGTATGCAGAAGGAGCTGGCGACGAGCTGTCGCCTATCTGTCGCGCACATGATCCCGTGTGCTAGCGACAGCAACGATTTGTAGCCCGTGAGTATGGGCCATTAAATGTGTTTTCCCATGTAGATAAAAACAGACAGCAGTGAAGCACTGCAAGCATTTTCTTTATCAATTACATTAGCTTCTGTGATGAAACGTGCATGTTTTTACACATTCAGACACACATGGGGCCATATGCAATTCACTTTTTCACCTGAATTTTCTCCCAGGTGATATTTTCACAACTTGTAAATAAAATGTCTTTTTCACCACCAGCAAGCAAACAAATACTCAAAATAATTTGGGCAGTACTTTTTCACCTTATTTTTGGTACTTTTTCCATCGCAAAGTGCTAAAAAGTTATTTTAAATCGAAGATGAAAAATTATCTCCTAGGACTAAACTCAGGAGAAAAAGTGAATTGCATATGGCCCATGGTATGCAGAAAACACACACAGAAAACTGACAGATGAGTGTGCTCCCAGCTTCAGCTTAATACACTCACTCTGTCCATCTCTGATGGAGCAGAACTGGCTCTGCAGACCTCTCCAGCATCACTACAGTACACAGCACTTGGGTAGGTGTAGAGAGGTTGGGGGCTGGGCACTGTACTGTAGAACAGCACTGTACACAAGACCCCGCTGAACACTGAATAGGGACTGTCTACAAATGTTTGTCTGCAAAACTTAGTATGATTCCTTATCAATGGCTGAGCAG
Organism: Hyperolius riggenbachi; assembly: GCF_040937935.1. Taxonomy (NCBI): domain Eukaryota; kingdom Metazoa; phylum Chordata; class Amphibia; order Anura; family Hyperoliidae; genus Hyperolius; species Hyperolius riggenbachi. The sequence continues at coordinate 266,960,885 of NC_090646.1, forward strand.
ATGCAGTCATTAGAACAATTGTGCAGAGAACAGAACGTTTATTTTTCTCTTCTTGCCCTTAGTTATCAGTCTCTCAGGATGGGGGCCCCCTGTGGTTTCTGCCCCCCCCCCGCAACTGCATCCCTTGCAGGGTCTATTGTTACACCTCTGCCCTTAAGTATAACATAGTTCACTTTTATACAATTTATATTTATTTGATACATGGTACTGTAATAATGAGTGTGAGCAGGCTTCTGGGGCAGGCTTTGTGATTGTTAAAAAAATCATATCATTATAGTTTGTGCAGTCTAGGAATCATTGAGGTTGATTTATTAATCTGCAGTACCCTGCATACATATTACTGGTATGTCCCTCAGCCCAAAGCCTTTCCATTGACGTCTGGAGCTCAGTGGCTTCTATCCCCACTGTGTTGCTGTGGCCTGCCCCCCAGCTCTGTTTATAGGTGGCCTCTGAGCCGGAGGAGGGCAGTGGAAACACAGGTAGGGGTGGCCACAGAGCCCTGACATGGAGTAGAGTTTGTAATGGATTAGGAAAAAGTGAAAGAACATCCAGGCAGGTAGCAAAACTAAGAATGTGCTAGGCCCTTGACAACTAGTGACCAGAGTGTCTGGAGAAGCAGTAACAATGTGTACATATTAGCAGAAAGACTCCAAACAGTCCCATTTAAAGGAAAGGGAGTGGCCCAGGGGGAAAATGCCTCCCTGTTTCCTGGGATTTTACTCCCCCACATGACAGGACAAGACTTTAGTTTCTCAAGAAGATAGCAGCTCTGTACATTGCAAGTCTTTTAATCAGAAATCTTTTTGGCTTAGTTAAGTCCACTTGCCAAAATCCCAGTGGTGTGTTTTTCACCTAAGCGCAGGGATCTAATGTTACGTATAGATGCCCAATATCATTTTGTGTACCTTAGCCCTCAACAAAATGATCAATTAACTCCCTCTGTGTGTGTTGGGAAGTGCGGATAGGCTTACACCACCTCCCGTGGCCCGGCATCTTGCTCCGTTCATTTCAAAACCTTCTTAGTACTATCCTGTGGTCGGAAGAGTCGATGCAGCCGCAGTAAGTCCGCAGGAGTATGCGCGCACTCCCGAAGGAAGACGTAGTAAGCGTGTGTGCCCTCTGATCCCCAAGCAGACATACTGCGCATGCGCGTGCAGTATAGTCCGGGTCAGAGGGTACGTACGCTGGCTACATCTTCCCGTGGGAGTGCGCACGGACTTACTGCAGCTGCGTTGACCTCTCCGACCACATTTTCTTGAAGGTTAACGTATCCTTTAAAGTTGAAGGTATTTATTTTTATTTGTATTTAGCTTTACGTGAGCATCACTTCAGAGTATGTAAATCCTCTCTTTTTGCCCCCAAAAGTCAGACACACATTCAGAACTCAAACTGGGGCTATGGGGGACACAGCCCCCCCTCCCGGAAATGCTTTGCCCCTTCTCATTCCCGCCCTCCCCAATGACTGCCGAATTCCAGTGAGCAGGGTGTGCAGGGAAAGGTACTCATCACTCAGTGCTGAGATCTTTCGGCAGCCGCGCCACAGTGCCCCCTTTCGATGCAGCAGTGCCTCTTATTACCTGACACCAATGTAGGAGTCCTAGAGAGGATGCGCTGGACACGGCTGAGGAGATATCCTGGCGCTGAATAGTGAGTAGTATTATCTTTTCTTGCACGCTCTGCTCACAATTCTGGATATAAGGCGGGGTGACCTGTTACCGGGGGCCCATCTGGCTAACTATACTAGGTGGGAGGGGGATTACCTTATACTGGGGGCACATCTAGCTATCTATACTAGGTAGGGGGGTACCTAATACTAGGGGCACATATGGCTACCTATGCTCGGTGGGGGGCTAACTAATACTGGAAGCATATCCGGCTACCTATAGTGGTAAGCTAGCTTAACTGGTGGCACACTTGGCAACCTAGTGGGTGGGGAGGATACCTAATACTGGGGGTACATATGACTATTTATAATGGGTGGGAAGGGTACTACCTAATACTGAAGGCATATCTGACTAATTAATATTGGGGGCACACCTGGCTACCTGTACTGGGTGGGAGGGTTGGAGGGGTACATAATACTGGGGGCGCCTCTGAATACCTACTGAGGCACATTTAGCTACCTATAAAGGGTGGGTGGGGGCCTACCTAATACAGAAGGCACATCTGGCTACCTATAGTGGGTGGGTAAAGGCAATGGGGCTACCTAATACTGGGGGCACATCTCGCTACCTATACTGGGTTGGTGAGGCTACATAATACTGGGGGTAGACCTGTCTATTTATACCTGGTGGAAGGCTACCTAATATTTTGGCACATCTGGCAACCTATACTACTTAATATTGGGGGCACATTTGCTACCTTTACTGGGGGGGGGGGGGGGGGGGGGCAACTTAAAACTGAGAATACATCTGCTACCTATGTTGGGGGCTACCAAATACTAGGGCACACATCTGGATACCTATGTTAAGGGGAGGGGGAAGGGAACAGCTGATGCCTATATGGAGGGGGCTGCCTAATACTGGGGGCACATCTACTGCTTTTACTGAGGGAAAGGAACATCTACTACCAATAATGAAGAAGGAGCACATCTGCTACCCAAACTGGGGCAAGGGGTACAACCTAACTCTGGGACACTTCTGGCTACCTAATATTAGGGGGCACCTCTGGCTACTTCATACTAGCAATTTACATATGGCTAATACTGGGGGGCTACCTCTGACTACCTAATACTTGGGGGCAAAACTAGCTAACTATTACTTGAGGGCACATTTAGCTACTTAATAATGGGGGTACCTCTGGCTATGTAATACTGAGGGCACCTCTGGGTACCTAATATTTTTGGGAACACATCTGTCTGCCTAATACTATTGTGGGCAAATCTGACTACCTAATTTAATTTTGGGTACACCATGAACTATCTGGGTATTCTGTTGAATTGATGCTAAATATCTGTTGCTTGGTCTGGAAGTATTCCTTGGTGATCAGCTATCAGAATGTTCACTTTGTAAACAGCTGAGTAATCTGTTCTGTTTAATGGAGAGAAGGGAAGGAGGACGAGAGACAGGTGCACGGGAGGCACACACGACAGGCAGAACAATTTGCTCATTTGTTGGTTAAGGGGCCCATACACCTAACGATTTTCCCGCCGATATACAGCCATTTTGATCGCAGTGATTGAAATGGCTGTGAAATCGCCGCGCACACTGCTGACAGAACAATCGATTTCCATCTGAAATCGATCGTTCCCATCGATTCCCGTCGACCCATCCGTGCGGAAGATTTTTGTCGGTCGCTGGCGGGTCGGGAGTGCATCGTTAGCGGCGTTCGAATTCCCGATGACCGACGCAATACAGCGGTAATACATTACTTGCTCCAGCCGGCGCGAGTCCCCTGGTCTTCTTCTCCGCTTTGGGCTTCGGGCTCCAGAGCTACACAGAACTTCCTGTCCCGGCAGGAAGTTTAAACAGTAGAGCGCCCTCTACTGTTTAAACTTCCCCTGGACAGGAAGTTCAGTAGCCGGAGCGTGGCGGGGCCGGAGCGGAGAAGCCAGCGGGGACTCACGCCGGCCGGAGCAGGTAATGTATGCAGGGGGGGGGGGGGGGGCGGCAGCAGCAGTAGCTCCACAGATTTTGATCGGTTTCAGGCTGAAATTGATTCACAATCTGTTTGCAGTAAAGGTGGCTATACGATCCCTCTCTGATCAGATTCGATCAGAGAGGGATCTATCTGTTGGTCGAATCTGATGGCAAATCGACCAGTGTATGGCCACCTTTAGAGACCCATAATGACAGATCTCTAAATAATGTGGGATAGTTGTACAAATGCTAGATTTTTCCATGAAAAAATCATGAACCATTGGCAAAAATACCTTTGCATCTCCTACAAAGGCTCCCCATTGGACTTTTGATCTCACTAGTGAGAACCCTCTGTAGGAAGGATTCTTACTGGTCACATTAGCTTTATGATTGTATCATTATCATATACAGAAGCAAATATACTGCAAATAGCTTACACAGCCCTTTAAAGATAAAATAAAAGGACGGTCACTAGAAAATAATAGGTAGATCCAGAAGTGGAGCTGTTCTTTCTTACCTGCATGACTGGCCAATATATAACTTCTCAGATGGCCCAAACCTCAGATTTTCAGTTCGCAAACTTCCGCAAAAGTTTAGATTCACAAAACTTTCACGAACTCCAATAGACTTCAATGGGGAGGCGAACTTTGAAAACTAGAAACACTTATGCTGGCCAGAAAATTGATGGAAAAGATGTTTCAAGGGGTCTAACACCTGGAGGGGGCATGGCGGAGTGGGATAGACACCAAACGTCCCGGGGAAAAATCTGGATTTGACACAAAGCAGCGTTTTAAAGAGAAACTCCGACCAAGAATTTAACTTTATCCCAATCAGTAGCTGATACCCCCTTTTGCATGACAAATCTATTACATTTCAAAAACAGACCATCAGGGGGCGCTGTATGACTGATATTGTGGTGAAACCCCTCCCACAAAAAGCTCTGAGTACCGCGGTACTCTGGGCAAACTGCCACAATGTAACAATGTTCACAGACAGGAAATGGCTGTTTACAGCTGTCTGTAACAGCCAGAACAGCTAGAAACAGCTACATAACCTGCCCACAGTAACAATGTCACCATGTAATACATGTCAGAATGTGAATCTGGGAGAGGAAAGATTTTACAATGAGCAAACACTGACTAAATCATTTATACATAATTATTGTAAAAATGAAGCTCCTCTTTAAGGGCAGAAATCACATTGCATGCTAAATTGCCGGCCTAAAGTGCTTTAAAACATCTTGCATGGGTTAACATCAATCAGGGAGTGTAATTAGAGTACTGCTTCACACTGACACACCAAACTCACTGTGTAACGCACCGCAAACAGCTGTTTGTGTAGTGACGGCCATGCTGGACTGGTGTACACCATGGCCAGAGTGCAGGCCATGGCGGTTTTCAAGCCCAGTGCTTTAAAACATCTTGCATGTGTATACATAAATCAGGGAGTGTAATTAGAGTACTGCTTCACACTGACACACCAAACTCACTGTGTAACGCACCGCAAACAACAGGCCGTGGCGGTTTTCAAGCCCGTATTGTCACCAGGCTGTGGTAGCTCAATGATAGAACAACAGTGACTGTCAGGTAGGTATATGCAGTGATGGGTATCAGTGGCGGACACAGCCAGCAGTGGGCCCCTGTGCAAAATTGCAATTGTGGGCCCCTACGACCTGCAACGCGTGGCAATCATAGAAGTGGATAGAACCTGCGGCAAAAAATGGGCGTGGCAATGACCGGATGAGGGCGGAGCTAACTGTAACTTAAAGCGGACCCGGGGTGAGGGTTTATTTCCTTTTAAACAATACTAGTTGCCTGGCGGCCCTGCTGATCTATTTGGCTGCAGTAATAAACTGAATTACACCAGCAACAAGCATGCAGCTAATCTTCTCAGTTCTGACAATATTGTCAGAAACCCCTGACCTGCTGCATGCTTGTTCAGGGTCTATGGTTGAAAGAATAAGAGGCAGAGGACCAGCACGGCAGCCAGGCAACTGGTATTGATTAAAAGGAGAGAAATATGGCAGCCTCAAGATTATTCTCACCTCAGGTTCCCTTGAAAAGTGCAACGCAAAGACAGTGGGCCCAAGTTTTGGTGACCCTTTCCCCAGAAAATTCACATATTTGTGCAGGTTTTCTCAAGAAAATACACATCATGTCGGGAGATATGCCCAGAAAATACGTGCAATCATGTCGGCAGATATGCCCAGAAAATACGTGCAATCATGTCGGCAGATATGCCCAGAAAATCCGTGCAATCAAGTCGGCAGATATGCCCAGAAAATACGTGCAATCAAGTCGGCAGATATGCCCAAAAAATACATGCAATCATGTCGGCAGATATGCCCAGAAAATACATGCAATCATGTGGGCAGATTTGCGCAGAAAATACATGCAATCATGTGGCAGACCTGCCCAGAACATACACCTGCTAATATAAATAAAAAAACAAAAACATTTACTCACCTGCAGCAGCAGACCTCCTGTCCCAGCCTCCATCCGGCGCGCAGCTCCCATGGGTGGTTAGGTGGATAGGTAGCCTGGTGGGTGGGTGAGTGGGTGGGTGGGTAGGTAGCCTGGTGGGTGGGTGGGTGGGTAGGTAGCCTGGTGGGTAGGTAGCCTGGTGGGTGGGTTGGTAAGTAGCCCGGTAGGTAGGTAGGTAGGTAGCCTGGTGGGTGGGTAGGTAGGTAGGTAGGTAGCCTGGTGGGTGGGTGGGTAGGTAGGTAGGTAGGCAGCCTGGTGGGTGGGTAGCCTGGTGGGTGGGTAGGTAGCCTGGTGGGTGGGTTGGTAATTAGCCCGGTAGGTAGCTGGGTGGGTGGTTAGGTAGGTAGCCGGGTGGGTAGGTAGGTAGGTAGCCGGGTGGGTAGGTAGCCGGGTGGGTGGTTAGGTAGTCGGGTGAGTAAGTAGGTAGGAAGCCTGGTGGGTGGGTAGGTAGTTGGGTGGGTAGGTAGGAAGCCTGGTAGGTGGGTAGGTAGCCAGGTGAGTAGGTGGTTAGGTAGCCGGGTGGGTAGGTAGGAAGCCTGGTAGGTGGGTAGGTAGCCGGGTGGGTAGGTGGTTAGGTAGCTGGGTGGGTAGGTGGTTAGGTAGGTAGCCGGGTGGGTAGGTAGCCTGGTGGGTGGGTAGGTAGCCGGGTGGGTAGGTAGGAAGCCTGGTGGGTGGGTAGGTAGCCGGGTGGGTAGGTGGTTAGGTAGCCGGGTGGGTAGGTAGGTAGGAAGCCTGGTGGGTGGTTAGGTAGTCAGGTGGGTAGGTAGGTAGGAAGCCTGGTGGGTGGGTAGGTAGCCGGGTGGGTAGGTAGGAAGCCTGGTGGGTGGGTAGGTAGCCGGGTGGGTAGGTGGTTAGGTAGCCGGGTGGGTAGGTAGGTAGGAAGCCTGGTGGGTGGTTAGGTAGTCAGGTGGGTAGGTAGGTAGGAAGCCTGGTGGGTGGGTAGGTAGCCGGGTGGGTAGGTAGGAAGCCTGGTGGGTGGGTAGGTAGCCGGGTGGGTAGGTGGTTAGGTAGCCGGGTGGGTAGGTAGGAAGCCTGGTGGGTGGGTAGGTAGCCAGGTGGGTAGGTGGTTAGGTAGCTGGGTGGGTAGGTAGGTAGGTAGGTAGCCGGGTAGGTAGGTAGCCTGGTGGGTGGGTAGGTAGCTGGGTGGGTGGTTAGGTAGGAAGCCTGGTGGGTGGGTAGGTAGCTGGGTGGGTAGGTAGGAAGCCTGGTGAGTGGGTAGGTAGCCGGGTGGGTAGGTGGTTAGGTAGCCAGGTGGGTAGGTAGGTAGGAAGCCTGGTGGGTGGTTAGGTAGTCGGGTAGGTAGGTAGGTAGGAAGCCTGGTGGGTGGGTAGGTAGCCGGGTGGGTAGGTAGGAAGCCTGGTGGGTGGGTAGGTAGCCGGGTGGGTAGGTGGCTAGGTAGCCGGGTGGGTAGGTAGGTAGGAAGCCTGGTGGGTGGTTAGGTAGTCGGGTGGGTAGGTAGGTAGGAAGCCTGGTGGGTGGGTAGGTAGCCGGGTGGGTAGGTAGGAAGCCTGGTGGGTGGGTAGGTAGCCGGGTGGGTAGGTGGTTAGGTTGCCGGGTGGGTAGGTAGGTAGGAAGCCTGGTGGGTGGTTAGGTAGTCGGGTGGGTAGGTAGGTAGGAAGCCTGGTGGGTGGGTAGGTAGCCGGGTGGGTAGGCAGGTAGCCGGGTGGGTAGGCAGGTAGCCGGGTAGGCAGGTAGCCGGGTGGGTTGGTAGCTATCCGGGTGGGGGGCCCGACTCCTATCCTCCCTCACCTTGGGGGGCCCCCCTCCCGATATGCGCGGCGGGAGAGCGGCAAAGACAGGAAGTCTCCGGGACTCCAGGCAGGCGCTAGAGGCTCAGCCGCTTGGTCTCCAATATGTCTCCAACTCTGTATACTGCTCGCTACTTCCTGGTTTAGTAGCGAGCAGTATATAGAGTTGGAGACATATTTGAGACCAAGCGGCTGAGCCTCTAGCGCCTGCCTGGAGCCCCGGAGACATCCTCTATTTGCCGCTCTCCCGCCACGCATACCGGGGAGGGGGGCCCCCGAGGTGAGGGAAGGAGAGAGGATAGGAGTCGGGGCCCCCCAGGGAATAAAAAAAATATATAAAAAAAAAATACTTAATGGGCCCCTGAAGCAACGGAACTTCAGGGGCCCTCGTGCAGCGGCACGGCCTGCACGGCCGTATGTCCGCCACTGATGGGTATTATAATGTGCACCTGTCACACACAGACAGGTACTGAACACGCACAGTGACACTACGTGCGCTCACGTAGGTAGGTGGGTGCACTGAAGTGAACAATAGGTAGTAGGTATATGCAGTGATGGGTATTACAATATGCACCTGTCACACACAGACAGGTACCGGACAGGCTCAGTGACACTGCATGCGCTCACCTAGGTAGGTGGGTGCACAGAAGTTAACAACAGGTAGTAGATATATGCGGTGATGGGTATTACAATGTGCACCTGTCACAGGTAGTCACTGAATGTGCTGGGACTGGCAGTGGCACACACAGTTGGAATTACCAAGGCTGTCTATGCAACACAAGTGTCAGTCGGACACACACACACACACACACACACAAAAAATAGATCACAAGAACAAGATTAGCTCTCAAAAGAGCTGTTGAGGGGTGCTTTTTTAGCAATAACAATCAGCTAGGAGCTAACATGCCTACAAGAGCCTAACTAAGCTTTCCCTATGAGAGTCTGCAGTAGCTATCACTTCTCTAATTACTGCAGGCACACGAGTGAGTCCAATGCCTGATGCTGCCTGCCTTTAATAAGAGGGGGGGGGGGGCCTCCAGGAAGGAGTGTAGCCTAATTGGCTACAAAGTGCCTGCTGACTGTGATGTAGAGGGTCAAAGTTGAGCCTCATGATGCACTATGGGGGCGAACCGAACTTCCGGAAAAGTTTGCGGTTCTCTGCGATCGCGAACCACGGAAGTTCGCAGGGAACCGTTCGCCGGTGAACTGTTCGGGCCATCTCTATTCATAGTTACATTTTGGATATATATTTATGTGTATTAAGGGAGCGGCGTGAACAATGGGATCGGTGAGGGATCAGCGTTGCTGGGGTCGAGCAGATCCACTCGCTCGCAGGTTGGTGGTCGCCAGCTGCCGTACACACGGCTGATTGTTGGCTGCGGTAGTAGTTAGCAGTATTGTATTATCAGTTTTATGCACTTGTGCAAATTGTTCACTTTTATATTGTTTACAAAATGTTCAGAAACAATTTTGAAGGTAAACTGTATTCAACTATGGACTCGGCCTGTCAAATGTACAAACTGTCAATTTTGGTTGGCCCAGTCCTTCATAAAATTTGTATTATATTCACATGCATGTCAGAATTACATGCATCTCATTACCATCTCTATGCGTTACCATGCTGATGGTCAGATTTATACAGTTTGGCATCTGGAACAATGCACTATACTAATGTGGACCATGTAACAGACAGTCAGTGTTTTACAAGGGATTGTGTTTCATTTACTTTCATTTGTCTCATTATAGAGTCCTTTAAAACTAGTTTAAATCGGATTATAAAAATGATATAATTTATGTAGTAGCTCTTTAATTAACAGGCTTTGCACTTATACAGTACCTAAATGTTTTTAAAGGATGCCTATAGAGTCTCATGAGAGCTCCACACATGGTAAAGTCAGATGTAAATATATAATATATGTAAATAATATAATATATGTCTTATCCATCCTCTTGATCTCACTGTTGGGAAGCGATGTACAGCATTCTTGTTCTTAGGTTTGAAAATATACCTTTTTCAATGGTCAAGTTGGTGTCTGTATGTTTATAAATTATGGCATGACAGGTCCAATATTTCATGTATCAGTTCCATACTTTCTTAAAAATGGGGGAAAGCAAATTGGTACTTTACATGGAAAATGTAATGACAGATTTTAGTTATTGTTAATATTAAAGTGTACCGTAAAATGTGAAGTCAATCTTTGACATTCGCTTTATCCTCTTGATTTGTCTAATAGTTGCAAAATAATAAATGTTAGAAACTTAACCAGTTCTTTTTCCAATGTATTTTTGGTGACAGTCTACTGGTAGATTTTTCTTCCATTGACATTGAGTGGCCATGAATAGGATGACATTGCAAATGAAGCCCAAACATTAATATCACTCTTGACAATCTTGAATGAGTCCCAAAAGGAGGACCAAAAGGGAGTTGATGAAAACTTGTGATTTTTGGAAGTGCACTTGTCATAAACATGGACTTTTGTAACTTTTCCATGTAAAGGAAACAGGGCTGTTACTACATATGTGTAATACCCCATGTTTTATTCTGTTGCCACTATATCATTTCTCCAAGGATAATGGTTCACAAACGACTTATTTCAAATTAAAATCCACTCTAGATTTTCTAATGTCTCTGCTTGTGAAAGCCACCCTTAAGGTCTGTACACACGCCGGACTGCAGGCAACGACGGGCAGGGCCGGATTTCTGACAAGGCCACATAGGCCATGGCCTAGGGCACCAGAAATTTAGGGGCGGCTCAGTGAGGGACAGTAAAGCTGTTCCATGCAGCCATCCCTATCTACAAGGACAGCTTTAACCTTTGAACTCTCTGTCCTGTGTACTTGTGTCATCCCTGAAAGACCTGTAAGCTCTATCCTGCAGGTACACGTCAGCCTAACTCACATGGTGGCACAATGGGTCCACCATTAATGAGATGAAAACATAACGTAAAAGTTCTTAAGGAAAATATAACATAATTCATACGCGTATTACTGAAATAGTTATTGTCTGTGATATCTAATGATGTAAGTAGAATTCTCATTGGGGCACACGGAGATAACAAGCATACAGACGGTATAATTGGCCTTGGGCGGTAAAAAGTACAAATCCGGCCCTGACGACGGGTCTGTCGTCACCTCCCGCTGGGCGGGTTTTCAGCAAACAGTCCGGCGTGTGTACAATCTGTCGGCGGACTGATAAGGCTGTTTCTGAGCGATCCGCCGGGCGGATCGCTCAGAAACAGCCGTATCAGTCTGCAGACGGACTGTACACATGCCGGACTGTCGATGGAACGCCCGCCCAGCGGGAGGTGACGATGGACCCATCGTTGCCTGCAGTCCGGCGTGTCTACGGACCTTTATTGCTATTACATTACTACTGTGGACAATTGATATGGGCCCCATTCAGTGCTGTTCAGGAGAGGAGCTGCATGCGTCTTAAACGGGGGCAAGTATTTGTTGTTATGGCATACTTGGTTAATGTTAGAGGCACAAGGTGAAGATCTGCTTACATTTTTCCTAAACTCTTAATATTATGCCACAGCTTCTTCAGCTATTAAAGCCTTGCCAATTTCACTGCTATCCCCTTTTTTTTATAAAGTGACCCAGTGTTTTAGCAAGTTTATATGGTGTTATCGTTAACCTAGATTGAAACTCTGTTTACTGACTAGGAGTAAGGCTCAAGGTGCATTGTCCTTTCCTGACCTCAGGCTCTACAGTGTGGGTGGCACCGTGTCTTGCACATATTATTGACTGGCATAAAAACAACCAAAAGATGGTCTAATAGATTTTACGCCACCAGACACTCCTGATTTTTTTTTCTGCTGCAGTTGTTGTCCACCTGCTCAATAACTAGACACTGGAAATCCCAATCTCCACGCTCAGCCAAAGAATGGCAAGAGAAGGTAAATCAATCTGAGACTATGGAGGACTTGACACAAAGGATCCACAATAGACAAGATCATCATTGGTCTACATGGCCAGGATGGTTGGAATTTAAAAATACTTCTTATAATACAAACTTATGTCAATAAAATATACTTAATATAAAATATACTTAATATAGTTTGATCATGTACTACATTATTATTTTCATGGGAAGTAATTAAGGTGTATTCTACAACTGCAGAACCCAACCCCTCCTCACCCATTTTATTTTTATCTCTAGTTCTGTCTTATTTTAAGTTTTTTTTCTAACAGGAATCCCCCCTCTGCCTTGCCTAGTTTTGTGTACCTGTTTTCTTTTAACAAAAATGGTTATTTTCAAAGAATTAACTTTATGTACGAAAGGGGTTTTTAAAGATATACCTATTATGGGGTTGAAATAGTTGGGGAAAACTTTAGCTCACACTGTGGAAGCGGATTTCTCTTCTACCTGCATTATTACCTGGCAATATTTGTATACATCAGGGAGAGGTGGCAGCGCTTCCCAAGACAGGCTGCATCTGAATGACTATAGCAGCATAGATGTGCATACTCAACTTGTATACAAAACAGATGCACCAAAATTAGCATAATGGAGGATGTTAGCTTCCAAAAAAAGTTTGCATTGCAATGTACTACACCCTTTCACCTTGACGAGGTCTTCCTAAATGGAAGGGACCCAACCTCTAATTATTAAACAAACATAGTGTGAACTTGGGGGCAGCTGGCCATAACATTATCTATATTTGTATAGACTCTTAGGCACGAGCACGAGCCCTATGGGGGCTGTTTTTTTTGTGTTTTTATTTTTTTTCTCTCTTGCCAGGTACTGGGATTCCTGTATCTTTAATTCTAATGTCTTCTTAGTCTTTGGTTCTTCTATGTTTTGGATATAAATTTAATAAATAATAAAAATGTAAAAAAGAAAGCTAGATAAAGATAGTACCTCATAAAAAGGAGGAGAGAAGGGATAAGAGACTTGCCCTTAACAGTCATAGCTTATTTAGACTTATAAGTCGCATTGGCCCACTTCCCCATATATAAAATGACCCATGGTATAAGCAGAAGTCAGGTCCTGTACAATAAAAGAAGAGACAACAGGATGTCAGTAAAAGTGATTTACTGTACTTTCAATTATCAGGCTAAAAGAAATCTTCTTGTCCTTTTGTGTGGATCATCTTGTATTACTATTACATCAAACATATACAATATACGAATACATCAAAAATGTATTGTCAAGTTTAAAGCCATTTCAGTGCCCAAAAATTGTTTCCTACACGACTTGCTTTCAGATTTAATAACCCTACCATAAGTTTACTCTTACAATAGATTTGATGTAGCATATTTTCTGAATATAAGATGATCCGGCATATAAGACACACCTAGGTTTAGAGGGCAAAAAGCAGGAAAAAAATACTGTAACTAAACCTAGGTGCATCTATAGTGCAGGGGCATCTTATGGACCTTTTACCCCGCAAAACTGTCTCTGAGCTACATTGCCCATCTACACTACACTAACCCCTGCTGCACTCACTAGTTACACTAAACTACCGTATACTACACTTATCCCTGCTGACCTCCAACTAAGCTACACAGCAATGCACTACACTACACTACACTTAACTAAACTAACACTACACTTAACTAAACTACACTACTCTAACACTACACTTTCACTTTTAATACTGTACCTGCTCCTACCAGTGCAATCCTCTCCCCTTGGCACTGGGTTGCCCCTCTCAGCTGCTGCAGTATCCAAGACACTGGCCTTCTCTCCCCCTGGCTGTGGGTTGTCCATATAAGCTGTTGCGGTATTCCAGGACACTGGCCGTCTCTCCCCCTGGCTGTGGGTTGTCCATTTAAGCTGTTGCGGTATTCCAGGACACTGGCTGTCTCTCCCCCTGGCTGCGGGTCATCCATATAAGCTGTTGCGGTATTCCAGGACACTGGCTATCTCACCCACTGGCTGTGGTTCATCCTTCTCCGCTGGCACAATATCCAGTACAGCACTGCTGGGTCTTCTTAGTTGCATACACACTGTTTACTTTGGAAACAGTAAATTCGGGCGCCTGAGGCTAGTGGACAAATCGGGCGCCGCCATTCACTTCTATAATAAATATCGTTTAATGGGCGCCCGGTAGGAAAAAAGGGCGCCGGAGAAAACTAACGTTTTAAAAGCGGCGCCCGGAGACTTAATGTTTTATTACTGTTTCTCATGATTACACATTATTTAATGATTTATACATGTTTAAATATTATTTTTAAACGAAAACCAGTACAATATTTTTCCCAAACATTATTTTTAAACGAAAAACATTACTTTTTTTTATACATTATTTTTAAACGAAAACAATTACAGGGGGGTCTTAGGTTTAGGCACCAACAGGGGGGTCTTAGGTTTAGGCACCAACAGGGGGGTCTTAGGTTTAGGCACCAACAGGGGGTCTTAGGTTTAGGCACCAACAGGGGGGTCTTAAGTTTAGGCACTAACAGGGGGGTCTAGGGGTTAGGGGTAGGTACAGGGAGGGTTACTTAGGCACCAACAGGGGGGGTCTTAGGTTTAGGCATCAACAGGGGGGGTCTAGGGGTTAGGGGTAGGTACAGGGAGGGTTACTTAGTAATTTTTTTTTTAAACGTTATTATGCGTTTCATTATTTAAACGAAAGATTAACGTTTTTACAATTGCCGATTTAATACACATTATTTAATGATTTATAACGTTTAAAACCATTACTTTTAAACGAAATACATTTTTAAACGTAATCCATGTTTATCGTTAAAAACCCGGCGCCCTTTTTTCCCATCGCCCCTTTTTAACGTACGCGTTTACTTTACACTAGTGGCGCTTGTGCACTGGGGGTGTCACATAATGTCATGCGCCTCTAGAGTAAAGTAAACATTGTGCATGCAACTAGGAGGACCCAGCGGTGCTGTACTGGATATTGCGGCAGCGGAGAAGGATAAACCACAGCCAGGGGGTGAGAAAGCCAGTATCCTGGAATACCGCAACAGCTTCCATAGATGACCTTGACCTTGAGCCAGGGGGAGAGACGGCCAGTGTCATGGATACCGTGGTAGCTGAGAAGGACAACTTGGAGCCAGAGGACAAAGAATCATGCCAGCAGGAGCAGGTAATATCTCTTCCCTGCGCACTCTGCAAGATGACATCATCAATGAATGGATATTTGAGATGTGGCTGCCTAAGAGGAATGAGCTTTAAGGTCTTGGGGTACTATCAGGCCATGGATTTTGTTCTGTTGATGGAAGCTGTCTGTAACTGTAATCCAGTTGGCTACAGTCCTGGAGGTTAATGCCGATATTTTGTTATAGTTCTTGAAGTGTACCAGAGATGGGGAGAAAAAAGTTTTATACATACCTGGGGCATCCTCCAACCCCATGCACACGGATGAATCCCACGCCGCCGTTCTCCGCTGCCTGCAGCTCCGGTACTGGGTCCCATAACTTCCTCCAGTCATGGCCAGTCTGCGCAAGAGGAAATGTGCTCTTTACCCCGGGAGACATATGTAAAGAGCACACTTCCTCTTGCGCACACTGGCCGCGACTGGAGGAAGTTACGGGACCCAGTAACGGAGCTGCAGGCAGCAGAGGACGACGGCGTGGGAACGATCCGTGATCATGGGGCTGGAGGAAGCCCCAGGTATGTATAAAACTTTTTTTCTCCCCATCTCTGGTTTCCTTTAATGCTTGAAAACAAAGTCCCTGACTTTCAGACTATCTACATCACTTTTGAGTGTTGATGTTATATCAAGACCATGTAAAATTGTTCTCTCTTGCTCTTGTAAAAATTTTCAGAGATAGCTCTTCATGAACGCAGCAACTGGTAGATACCTTTGGAAGAAATTGGTCTCAACAGTTCCATGTATTTGAGTGAGCTGAATCTAAAAATTGTTAGGTTGGGGAGGGAGTATTAATGCACAGCCATGAAAGGCAGGTGAAGAAATAGTCCCTCTAACCTTCTCACTGATGTTGCACAACCACAAAGGGTGTTGGTGGAGGGTCCACAGTCAGGAGAAATAACATCTTTAACGCTGTAAAGCTTCATGGAGAAGAAATTTTCCTTGAAACCAATTTTAGGATTTTAGGGCATATGCACATGGACTTTTAGCTATTATATCATAAGGACTTTGTGATGAACTATTCTCCTATTTTTATGTTATTACTAAGTGTTTTTGGAAATTCATTGTGACATTGGTGTACTACCCAGATAAACTGCAGTTTTTTATCTAATGATGCACACCTTGAGCGCCACCTCTTGATAAACAATTACTAAATAGAAAAGAGGAGGCGATCAGGTGTTCTCATATCTGTTCCTTTAATGTTAGGGTCTTTGCTGTGAGCGCTATCCTCTTTGTGAATATTTGAAACTAAAAATTGTTAGGTTGGGGAGGGAGTATTAATGCACAGTCATGAAAGGCAGGTGAAGAAATAGTCCCTCTAACCTTCTCACTGATGTTGCACATTATACTTCCTCTCTGGTCCGACAATTAGTCTTGCTATGGGGCCCAGTGATACCTAGCTTTGCTCCTGGCTGTCCAGTATTTGCTGCCATTGATGCTTCTTGCTTTTGGCTGCAGAACAGGCTGAGGGCTGGAACCCACTAGAGCGATTTTTTGAGTGTTTAGGGAGCGTGAGAAATCGATAGCGATTTCCCTAAACGCTCTGCCAATGTAAATAAATGGTGCAAATTCCACAGAAGCAATTGCAATTAGCAAAATTGCAAACGCAGGACATGCAGCATTTTGTTAGCGTTTGCGCTTCAATGTAAAGTATATAATCACTGGCGTAATCGCTCAACAAAACTAAACTTGCACGGAGCGATTTTGCTAGCGTTTTAAAGTTAATGTACACTCTAACAAAATCAAAAATAATTGAAAGGACCAATCAGACTTTAAAACACTAATCGCTACACAACCGCTGGCAAATTGAATACACTTTCTAAAATCGCTCCCTAAAACGCTGATGAAATCGCTTACAAACTGCTCATCCAAAATGCTAGCGATTGCGATTAGCGATAGCGTTTTGTAGTGGGTTCCAGTCCTGAGCAAGCAAAACTTTCATTTGAGCTACCTGGCATCTGCCTCAATCTTGTGAGATTGTGGGTAGAAGCATTGCCGGTGCCATATTCAATCCTGGATGGCTTCTGAGGCTCAGAGCAGTGCAGAAAGAGAAGAGGAGTGGAAAATACTGCTATAAAGGTGCATACACAACTGTGATTGATATTGCCTGTCGGGGATCCGATTACCTTGGTCAAAATTGCCGGGCTGGGGTGCACAGACATGTGTAGGCTGTGTAGCTGCCGACAGCTGTATTGCTAAGCACTATGAAAGTTTTCAAAGTGAGCATGTTCATGGGAAAGACAGAGTTAAAATAATGTTGTCACTTCCTTCTCAAACACTTAGTGGGCTGCCCAAAGGAAAATTGGGGCAGGGGATTAATCCATGTATGTGTGCACAGGGAAAGATTGTTCACATCAGTGGTGTATACTGATAAAGACAAACACTTATATTGTGCTTTTCTCCTGGCAGACTCAAAGCACCAGCCACTAGGACATGCTCAATAGGCAGTAGCAGTGTTAGGGAGACTTGCCTAAGGTCTCCAACTGAATACGTGCTGGCTTACTGAACAGGCAGAGCTGAGATTTGAACCCTGGTCTCCTGTGTCAGAGGCAGAGCCCTTAACCATTACACTTTCCAGCCACTAATAGCAGTAGAGTATTGATGTCATTTATTGGCTAACTTAAAAGAATAAGCTTTCGGCTATGCGGCCTTCTTCAGACTTTGACTTCTTGGTGTAGCTACGGAGCTTTAGCTGCAATGCTAGTTTTGTATTAGACTACCACAAGTATTCTGTACATAAAAATTGGCATGAAGCACCAAAATCTTCTAAGGATAAGTGTCAGACAGGTGTAAGCATGGAAGGTAACAGGTTGTTAATGATTATCACTATTAAAAGCCCATGCAGAGGTGATTATTTCCACTGCAGCACTAATGAAGCGCAAACACAGTGGTTGATGGAGGGTCCCTGGTGTGCCCCTCTGGTCCATGGGCCCTGGTGCAGTCACAACCCTTGCAACCCCTATTGCTACCACATTGATTGTATTTACTCCTATGTAGACTCCACTTCTATAAAATGCTTCATAACGCTTCACAGTGTAGAATTTTTAATGCCTGCCATTTTATTTTGATGCCTTATGAACAGGCTGTTGGTGTTCCATGTACTCTGGAAAGTGCTGCAGGAAAATGTGATAATAATATGCACATCTGATCTTAGTCACTATAGGAATTAGCACATCATTTAATGTAATTACATCTGATTTTGCCAAGTTACATAATTCATTTTATTGCTATATTTGGAGAACATTTCTCTTGCCTTCATGGTATGGAAAGAACCGGTCATGCCAAGTGACATAAGCATTGAATCATCTATACTACATTAAGTGATATAATTGTATAGTTAGTGGCTCTGCCTCTACCTTCTAGCCATTCACTTTCATTTTACGTTAGGCTTTCTGTCAGTTACTATGTGACTTTAAACTCAACAATGGCACCAGTTACCACTGTATTATCCTCCCCGCTGTAGAGTAACAGAAGAGAAACCGCATCCATCTGTTGCTGACATTCTTCTCCCACTTAAACAAGTGCAATATAATAAACATGATGGAGAACAAAAGTACTTTGTCTGATGCCTTGGTATTCATTAGAAAAAGACTCTTGTCCTGAAACGGCAAGTCAGATGCATGAAAAGGAACGTTGAAACATGTACCATATGTCCACCTTGGCACACTATGGGTGGGTGAATAAAGTAGTCTTTCTGGGAATCTTCTTTCTTGCTAAATAAAGTTCATACTGCAGTCAATCTGCCAAGTTTATTAAAACATTTCAGTACATTCTTATCAGTATTAACCTAAGAAATTCAAATAAATCATCATAAAAGACAATAACATATTTTGGCTGGACCTATCTTTTTCTGGTTATGTTACTTGATACCACCAATCCAGAAGAGAAAAAAACATTTTTGTTTCTTTTTATTAACAAACTTTGCTTGCTTTTTCAAATTTGTAATGGGTATTGTACGTGTGTTTGTATAATTATTTGATCCCCTGCTAAATGTTTAATTTGCCAGCCATGATATGTATACACTGAGTATACACTTGATTTGTCAACGGACCTTTGAATGTTTTGAGATATTGAGACTGTAATATCAGCTTATGCAAATCGGAAATGAGCTGCATGCAATGTCATTACCCATAAGGCTGTGCATACCGGTCGGTCGAATTTTAATTAGGCCTACATAGTGGGCAGGGTTTCACCTTTTCAGCTGGATTTCCATTGGATACAGGACGCTTTCCCCTCTAAGACTTGGGTTTTTCAATGACTAGCTAACTATCCTCCCAGCACTCTGATTATAACTTTCTAGAACCCCGGAATCTCCTTAATTAGAAGTCTTCTCTTTTTATAGGTCCTGAGTGGAGCATATTCCAGTGATCAAGGGATCCTGTAGTACTGCCTGCCATCAAGCACATACCTTTCCGATTCCCCTCCCTCCCTGGCTGCTGATTAGGAGCTGCTATGCCCAGAGTATGAGATGGCATGCCAAGTGTGCCACATTTTTACGATTGAACATCATTGTTCTTTAGTTTGAACCAAACTGAAGGATCAATATTTCTTGCAATTTGGACTTTTCCCCGAAATATGACAAGCAACACTATGGGACTAGACACTGGCAAATTTCACACGATGACTGTCTCTCCCAGGGTCTTCATGTTCAGTAATGTCTATGCTGTAATCTTCTGCTAATGAGTTATTCACAAGCATATTGACCTATCTTGTTTATATAGCGTTGGTAGAACCTATTTCATGCTAGTTAAACCTGTGCAAATGGATTGCTCTGGCTTCATTACATTTGTGCCAAGTTTATTTTGTTTGAATTTATTTATTATTTTTACAATAAATGTCATAAATGTTTTAATGGCAGTTGTCATAAATAGCACCAAAAGTGCCCTAGATGACTGTAACATGAGTGAAATTAATGTAATGGATCTATTATTTAAATGTTATATTTATATTTTATTGCTGATTTTATATGTATGACATGAGACATTATAAAACCCCTGTTTAAACGGAACCCGAGGTGAGAGGCATATGGAGGCTGACATGTTTATTTCCTTTTTAACAATGCACATTTCCTGGCCGTGCTGCTGATCCTCTGTCGCTAATACTTTAAGCCATAGACCCTGAACAAGCATTTGCAGATCAGATGTTTCTGACAAAAATCGGACAAGATTAGCTGCATGGTTGATTCATGTGTGTAATTCACACTACTGATGACAGAAAGATGAGCAGGACAGCCAGGCACCTGGTATTGTTCAAAAATATATAAATATAGCAGCTTCTATAGGTCCCACACCTTGGGTTCCTTTTAAATGTATTTCATATTAGATGATTTGACATTATTAATATTGTTTGTTACTACTCATCTTGTATTTATATACTACCTGTAAATTAAACACTTACTTTAAACAAGTTAGCTTGCAATATTCATATGATGTGCTTGTTTACAACCAGTAAGCATAACATACTTTTAGATGATGTGGCTATTTTGAGCATTAGGTAAAATAACCATTATAAATGCCAGTGGAGGACGTTGTTTGTTATTGACTGGCAAGTGAAAGGAAAGGGTAATAATGTGTTCCTAAGTGAGAACAGTTGGGTATTGATTGCTAGGGTGTTGTTCCC
This sequence comes from Hyperolius riggenbachi, assembly GCF_040937935.1. Classification (NCBI taxonomy): domain Eukaryota; kingdom Metazoa; phylum Chordata; class Amphibia; order Anura; family Hyperoliidae; genus Hyperolius; species Hyperolius riggenbachi. The sequence goes on from NC_090646.1 coordinate 266,981,368, forward strand.
AACCCCATTCCTTCTGAGTACATTCTTACATGCTAATTGAGGTCACATGAGAACAATGACCCGGTTTACCCCCTGCTGATATTATTGGGGGCAATCCCTTAAATTCTATTAGCTTAACAAATGACCAATTTGCTAAAACCAGTAGGATTCATTAACACTTGAATAGTTTATTGCTTGACCATCCAATACAGTGAGCAAAGACCAGTAAATAGAATTAAAACTGAAAGCTATGCTTCTTACTGTGAATTGCAAAAAAAACAAAACAAAAAAACCAACAAAATAAAATATAATAATAATAATACCACCTCTTTCCTGAAACAAAAATGCATCAAAATACAGAATGAACCATAAACCTTACATCGGATGGTATAGATTTTCCACTTCATTTGGTTACATCTGAGCAGCAAACAGGCTATCATCCTGAATGTTTAGATCTGGCTGGGCTTCTGATTATAGTTTTACTGGGATCAGCCTTTTAGGGCTGTTTGCTGGATACAGGGCGCTGTGTGCATCTGTTGTCTTCATTGATAATAACATCGCTGCACCAGAACTAATGAGGCCAAGAGGCTGATCAATGGCTGTTTTCATGGAAGACTTTTAGCTTTAGCTTATCCACATAAGAAGTCCTTCTGAGCACAGGTACATCATTGATTTGTTTCTTATATTGTTTTGATCTGATGCTGGTATTTATAGCACATGCAGGCATTTGAGTTATTGTAGTATTTCAGATAGGAGAAATTATCTAATTTAAATCAGAATATAGAACTCCAAATTTAGAACATACAAATTGTAAGGGTAGTTGGACTTGTGGGGACCATCACGCTGACTTCAGGGTGCTTTAGTAGTTACATTGACAGGGTCCTGATCCTCGTGTGTGACATTAATTGTACATCTGTAACACCTTATCAATGTGCATGCTCAGTTTAGCTTGATTCTGTGCATGTGTTATAGAAGATAGAGGAAAGAGGGAAAAAGGCATCCATGGCACCTCCCATCTAAAGGAAAACTATAGCTTTTTGTCACTTCATGCACACCCCTCACACACACTATATGCCTAAAACTAACCCACCCCCTGCACACACTACCTACCTAATGTCTAAAACTAAACACCCCCCTGCACACACTACATGCATAATGCCTAAAACTATTCCTGCCCCCCCCCCCCACCCCCACACACACTACCGGTATCTACTTAATGCCTAAACCTAAACTCCCCCCCCCCCCCGCACTCACTACCTAATTAATGCCTAAACCTAAACTTCCCCCCACACACACTACCTATCACCAACCCCCTTCCCCCTCCAGTACCAGCAATGTGATGTGATGATCGCATTGCATGCAACTATACCATATCTACCTCATCACATCGCCCACAGTGCCCGATATATAGTGGGCTCTGTATCTGTTTACCAGGCGCCCAAATTTCTGCTGCAGTGACCAAATACTGATATTTTCTTTTGGCGCCTATGGCAGCTCCCAATTAGCCCACTTGCCACATGAACCCTTTTTTACTGATACCTTCATAAGCTGCCATAGACGTCCGGGACTTCTTCTGGTAAGCTGACTCATATACACAGACAACATGCAAAGACTGGCAAGTGACTCATACACACATGCGGAATAAAGGCCTGCACAGATTTTATATTTGTGTTGTTCTTGAAACTATTGTTTGCATTAATTTCCGGTGACAGTCTGATGTCTGTAGATACATCTCCCATCCTCTTCACTCGACATAACTCAGGCAAATAGCAATCAACCTGGTTATAGACAGTCTTTGATCCAATTGTATGTACTTGTCCACAGCTTGAAACCTCCCCCCCCCCCCCTCTACAATACACAACATACTGCTAAGCCTAGATGAGGATGCTTAGCTCTCTGTAGGCTAGAGATACTGCAACCTGAAACATTCACGAAACTATGTAGTTCCGGATGACCCAAAACTACTAGGAACGTATAGGGGGCTAAGAGAGACCGGAAAGCCAAACCACTAAAAAGCCAACACTCAGTGCATTTTCCTTCTTAAAACAGAAGGTGTTAGTGATAATTCAGCTTTAAAGAAAACCTGAACTGAAAATTAAAAGTCAAAATAAACATACACAAGTCATACTTACCTCCTGTGTAGTCTACTCCTCAATCTCTTTTTCCTCTCCTGCGTCCTGTTTGTCCACTGTGATGAATGGAATTCTCCGTCCTCCGTTTTGAAAATGGCCATTACACCATAACAGCTTTCTGGTCAGCACACAGTTAAACTGTAACATCGCCCACTTGAGCCATAGGGAAACATGGACACATCAGTTCTCCTCTCAGCTGTAACTGACAGCAGCTGATATATTTCAGTTCTGACAAAAATGTTGTCAGAACTGGAAGGGATCATTGTCAGAAGAAAATGGTGAGCTTCTGAGAGGAACTGATGGCAATGTAACTACTGTATGTAATGTTCATTTGAAGTTGCCTCATTTGTTTATTTTAAATAATTTTACTCAGTAGAGGTTCCCTTTAAGTGAGTGATTGTGGTCTGCCACAATGCATCACTACTGTCTGTATGGCTATTAAGTGTTTGTCTAGGTAAAGGGGACGGTGACAGGTGGGTAGTTGATATTTACAGTACCACATACTTCCAGCAGAAACAAACCGCAATCAGGGTAACTTTTCAGAGCAGTTGGTGGCTGTGTAATCATAAATATGATATTGTTGCCTGATCCTGTTGACAACAAATATCACCTTATGTCTAGTGTCATTTAATGTCTGTGGTCTTTGCTTTTTCACTGGATAAAGCCTCTTCCCCCGGAGGTGACAAACAAAGTCTTCCAACATTGCCAATTTCTACATTTTCATTTAGTAGCAATATTTCATTTAATTTTACAGATACATTTGTAATAAAACAGAATTCAATTTAGCACCATCAGGTCTATAGGGGTTTTGTGAATAACTGCTTTTGTGCATATTGCAAAGTAAGCAAAGTACACCTGTCCATGTATGTAAAGAGGCACTGTAGTGACATACAGTAGACTGCAATAAATTATTCAGGATACCCACTTTTATGTTAATTTATCCTGGTTTCAGCATCAGAAACACTTCCTATATCTAAATATAGCAGTATATTGGTATGTAGCGCTTGTCTCCTAGTGATGCTTAGAAGCTATGCGTAATTCTCCTCCCAGAGAATTCTGGGAGACCAGGTATATTTTTTACTGGCTATGGAACTCTCAGAAACATTCCACAGAGCTGCACCTGGCAGGACTTGAGATGTCGCCACCTGTGATAAATTTCAGAATGTAAATTAGGGTGAGGAAAGTTTTTACAATGGGCAAACACTGACATAATAATTTATAAATAAATACTGTAAAAAAAAAAAAATAAAGCAATTTTATTCATTACCTTATTTTCTTTTTTTTTGGATTGAAATATTTTCAATTAACAAAAAATATACTTGCAGTCAATAACTTGGCACAATATAAATGAACAAGAAACAATAGATCATAACAGATAACACATAACAAAACACTCCTTTTATTCTTTTGACATGTGGAGCTTCTTATAAATATAGACATACAGTATATGAAGCACAGAGAGTGAGATTAGATGATAGTTAGCTATCCAGCTCAGCCAGTATCAGTTTGAAGACTGTTGCTGTTCTCCAATGTGGGTAATGGCAGGGATGCAGACTCCGGCATGATGGAAGCTAGGACAGCATCCAGCTACACGTATAGCGCCAGCCCCACCCACCAACACATTTCATGTCATTCAGATGCTTCCTCAGGGTGTGGCCTCCTCTTTATTGCATACGGAGGTTATATGCTAGCAGGTTTGGCTCATACAATACTACATGCTGTGGCATATATTTGCATGGACATACTCCCCCTTGAGTTTGAGAGATCTATCCCAGACTGCAAATCAGTCTACAGTCAACAAGCAAAGTTCAGAGTCCGAAGATATTATATATTTTTGAGCATCTCCAATGCACTCACCACTGAACAACCACACCGTTTTCTGATGACATATCATTATGTGCAGGCACACCTCGCCATTTCACACTGTCACTATCCCACCATGTCATGCTCACACTCAGGGCTGGGTTTGTCCTTTTTACCGCCCAAGGCCAACTATGATCAGACCTGGTCCACCTACAGCCGCCCTGCATTAGAGTTTGCAGATAGCACTGGGCGTCCAGGGACGGACCGGGTCTGGCTGCATCTGTGCCTCATGTGCAATGTGTTTACTAGTGAAGCCTGGAGGAGCAGAGGACTTGTCTCAGAGCCAGATGCGAGTGCAGGCTGCAGCAAGCGGCATGACTGATAGCTCTCTGTTTGCTTCTAGTCTGCTCAGACTTTACCGCCCCTCACTCAGCCGCCCCTTAACAAGGCTAAATTTCTGGTGCCCTAGGCCATGGTCTATGTGGCCTTGCCAGTAATCTGGCCCTGCTCACGCTATAGGAGTTCCTCCATTAGTCCATTCCCGCTCTCACTGGGGTCCAGCATAACCTTGGACATAGGGCATTACAATCCCACCCATATGGCACTTCACAGAAGACAGAGGGGACAGTGAGAGACAGGGCCAAGATAGTGGAAAAAAAGACAAAAGGAGAGAGAAAGAACAACAGAGAGAAAAAGATAAAGATGACATCCAAAGGTTTCATTAATCTATTCATGCAAAATACATTTCAGTTATAAGCCACTATGTCCAGTTTGTAAATCCACATAGTCTCCCTAGAATGCAAGACCTCATAAAAAAACTGTCACTGAGATTTATTACATTTATAGATGCCCTTAATCATAGAATTACCCAATAGAGAGTGATGACATTTCTTATATTGCATGCCAATTGGCATTTTTTCTCTTAAATGACTATATCGTGAAAGTGTCCCAAGATCCAGACTTTCGGCATCCTTTTTTGTCTTTCCGACATAGATACATTTGTAGGGAAACTGCAGAAAATACACTACTTTCTTGATCCACAGCCCATAAATGACCTTATAGAGTAATCACATGTACCCCTATTGTCTGCGAACCTATCCCCTCAATCCACAAACAGGCAGACTTTATATTTTCCACAGTGAAACATATCATGAGTGTGCCTGATTCTCACCATCCATGTCTGACCAGTGGCTGGAAAAAAAATCGCTGTATGTCAACAGATCCCTCAGAATGTAGAGTTTTTCCGCAGTAAGTAGGGGCCTAGGGGCCATAATTCTGGAAATTTTGGGAAAGGCCATTAAGGCCTGCTAGTTCCACTCAAGAATAACTCTCACATTATTCTAAGGGCCACCTTATAGAGTTATAATAAACATTTTTGTTTCTTGTGTGCTCTTGTTTTTATTTGTATATTTATTTCTCATCAGCAGGTTGAATCAAATCGCCAACATGGGTCTCTGAAGTATGTAATTCTCTGTATCTCTGCCCCAAGCTCTCTTAAAGTACACTTGTAGGGTAAAATTGCCTCACCTCAATAGAGGGAAGGTTTTCCCAGTCCTCCTCCACTGGCCCATTCCAGTGCTGTGTCTGCTAGCTTGTCGACAGCTTGGGCATGTGCAGTAGTCCCACAAGTAATCCCAATCAGGCTTGGCTTTTTCAGTTGAGGCTCAAGCGAGTCCATGCTACTGTGCATGTGCAAGCCATCTGCACCTGCCCAGTAGCATGGACCTGATTGGTCTTTAATTTTTCCGCTGAAGCCTGAGAGAGTCTGTGCTACTGCCCATTGCAAGCAATCTGTGCAGTAGCATGGACCCAATCAGACTCTGCTATTTCTGCTAAAGCCTAAGTAGGTCCATGCTACTACGTAGGAGCAGTGCAGCCACGTGACTACGAGCTTCAGGGGACTCAGCATTGGAACAGCCTGGTGGAGGAGGATGTCAAAGCCTCTGGAGGATCAGAGTAGCATGGACATTTCTCAGCACTGGAACGGCCTGGTGGAGGAGGATTGGGGAAGCATCTGGAAGATCCAGAGGCTTCCCTCTCCCAAGTTAGATATAGAACATTTTTTTCAAAAAGTTACGTTTGCTTGAAAGTGTTCCCGAGATGCCTCCAGCCCCCTTCAGTCTAATCGGTCAGTCGCCATCCTCCTCTGTCGCCTAGATCAAACCCAGTTATCTTTGGCAGTCAGAGCCAGTCAGCGCAGTAGTACTGCGCAGATGTAGAATGCTCCCAGCGACGGGATTGCAATGTACAGCCAGGCCCCACATACGCAGTACACCCCGACTGGCGAAGATAACAGGGCATCCACCACCAGATGAACTAGGTGGCGCAGGAGGACACCCAGGGTCTCAAGTAGCCCTAAGTATGTATACTTTTTTTTCTAGTCGTTCACCTCCAGTTTACTTTAAAGGGAACCAGAGATGAGGGGAGCCTAAAAATGGAAAAAGATTTTAAACATACCTGGGGCTTCCTCCAGCCCCATAAGCCTGGATCGCTCCCACGCCACCTTTCTCCGCTGCCTCTATCTGCTGGCACCGGGTCCCATCACTTCTGCCGGATGTAGCCAGTTTTCCCGCAATCACAGGAACTCCATCCATCTCTTTACGCATGCGCCTGCGCAGCACGGAGGGAGCGCACTGTACTTGCGTCGACTGGCCCTGACTGGCCTAAATGATGGGACCCGGTATCGACGGATAGAGGCAGTGGAGAAAGGTGGCGTTGGAGCGATCCAGGCTTATGGGGCTGGAGGAAGCCCTAGGTATGTATAAATCTATTTATTCTTCATCTCTGGTTCACTTTAATGGCTCTGTTCTGTGTGGGTAACCCCCTCTCTAAACCATTTATACACTCCCTGGGGTCACTTGGAACTTGGAATCTTCTGAACAGTTTTTGCCTGCACTACTGAAGGCAACCTGTAAATTTCCATGTTTTTCCAAGCTTTCTTTGACCAGATTTTTGACAACTTTATTTTAATTACATACTGTCATCTTGCTGTAGATGTCTTGTTTTTATGTCTGGAATCCTTGCAAATATACCGTATCTACCTCTGCTTTGAATGTGCAGCCCAAATTAGCAAGGATCATAGCTCAAATATAACAGTCTCCTTTAGGCCATAAATCTATATCCTTCAAGTAATTTCTCTAACATAATTGTCCTTCTCATAATGCAACACATATACATTTTTATTGTAGGTGTAAGGCAATAAATAATGACTACATTGCTTAGTCAGCAAACTATTAAAGGTTACAGCTACTTGGTAAATTTATAGAGAATCTTCTGACCCCATTAGAAGACCTGAAAACCCAAAACTGAATTTCATTTCGGTGGGCATGATTTACATTCTAACATAGCTTTGATATGGAGAATACAGTTCATTCTTTTCCTTGTGTAACATTCCAGAAGATACTTGCATATGTTACAATAGACTTTGCATGTTTCTGTCACCATTTCCTATTGTGACAAGAGATACAGAACTGGGAGTTCAACTTTTGACCCTCAGAAGTCTGAGGGAGGCTGAATGCTAATTGTATTTACTATAGGTAGTTTCAAACCACAGCCATAGTTTTACAAATGCATCATCTGAATCATCTATGTCTTCTAACCAGAAATTCCTTGTGGGTCTATCTAAAATAATGAACCAGTGCCAACAAGGTACAGTTGTATCTTTTATAAATACTGTATGGAAATTGTTTTTAGAAATAAAGTTATGAGGTAATTAATTGTATGTGTAGTAATTATGGTTAAAAGACCTTTATTGGAGTCTGGTGCTCTTATTTTCAATTTCAATTTTTTTTTTGAAATTCAAAGGCTAGCTTCACACTTGTGGCGCTGCTGGCACATGAGCAATGTGCATGTGATTTCCCCGCATGCCAGTGCCACACGCATTCATCTCTGTTAGAATGTCACGTTCTAACAGAGATGAATGCGTGTGGCACTGGTATGCGGGGAAATCACATGCACATTGCTCAGTCATCACATGCACATTGTCACAATGAAAAGTCAGTTCTTCCTGCACAACTGTGGCGCTTAAGACAATTTTCAAAGCACTTCACAACACTTTGTTATTCATGATGAGGCAATAAACAGAAAAGGCTGGCACTTCCCAAAACAGTATGTGTTTTAATTATTGCAGACAAACACCAACTTTTTGGGACACGCAGGTACCTTTATCAGGGCATAGTAGGTCTGTCACACAATATCACATAGGATGATTGTTCATGCAGCCAAGCTAACACTTGCCAGCAAGCGATGTGTTGTCCATAGTGGTTGCTATTAGCAGCTGCCACCATGGAGTTCACATTGCTTGCTGACGAATGTTAGCTTGGTTCAAGCTATTGGATTGAGAAGCCAGAGGGTAATTCTACCCTGCCCATTACACCAATGGGGGTGAGTGGGGGTGTGGTCACCCTGGTGTAGGGGGTAGGCTGGATGAACAGCAAGTATGCAGAGTGAATAGAGTAGCAGACAAGGAAAGCCACTTTTACCACAGTCTAAATCCAGGAAAGGAAAGGGATAAGGTGAAAGGGATGGTGTTTACGAGGGGGAAGGGAGGAATGTTAACACTAAGAAAAATTAGCCATACTGTACAGGAATAAAGTAGAAAGAATAGACATTATTAAATAATTTCCATCTGGAATCCGAGCAACCACCCAGAATCTGAGCAACCAGACGGACTACAGGGGGCTGTAGGAAGCCCCAGGTAAGTATAAAACCTGAGGTGTCCTACATCTCAGGTACACTTTAAGTTTGGTCTTTGCTTGGACTTTAGCTTGGCTAAAATAATGTGATTTCCTGGAATACCCTACATGGATTGGAAAAATGGTGAAAGGAGGTGATATTATTTTCTTGGATCATGTATTAATGACATGAGTGTTCTGGAAACTTATTAGGTAGAAGACATCAGTCAATTCATGTGACCATTGAGTTGATTCTGCACTAGGAAGTCATTGTAAGAGGCTATGATCAGTCATGGGCATATCTGGGTCTTGCAAGTCACACAACTAAAAATTGACTATGTAAATGTGCCTAATAAGAGTCTTTAATACAGCGTTTTTATTTAGAAGAGCAAAGGTATTTAATTATTTTCTATAGCAAAGGCTCAAATAACCTTTACTAATGCTTTTGCTTAATTTACATGTTAAGTTCACTGATATTAAAAAGAAAAAAAATAACCAAATTAACACCTTTCATGTGGGAGTGATCTGTCTGTGTCTCTGCCGACCTTCCTTAACCCATTACTTATGCATGTGTGCATACTAGGAAACAGCAAAGGTCCATTATGCATACCATGCAATAGCAAAGGTCCATTATATATTTATTTAATCGATGTGAATAGAAACAAGTTCCATCAGGCACTGCAGTTAGTTCAAATTTATTCAAGGTTCAAATATAGTGTGAGCCACAACATGTAAATTTCTTGCATTCATTGGTAGGTGCATAAGTCATAAGCAAACAACCCGTGCTAAGATGACAAAGTCAATATTTCTGAATAAGATGGATGTCCTACCATATCAGAGGGTGGTGGTGGTGGGAGCAGGGCAAAAACGGTAGCCTAACGGCAGTTTCGCACGGCATTTCTCTCTCCCCTGCAAACATAATGAATTTGTGTCTGCCACATATTTAGCAGGCTTAGCTTTCCATTATTTGACCATTATTTACTAAAGCGATTATACCTCTTAAGCCTCGTACAGATGCAGGAGGCATACTGCTCGGCAGAGATCAGGAACCGATCCCCTGGGTGACATTGCTGGGTCGAGGCTGTACAGACATATTGCTAACCTGCTATGCGGAGGATGGGGAGCTGAAGGAGAGGCGTGTGAGTGACATCACGTGGTAGCCGGGGGGAGCGGAGAGAACACTACAGACCTCTGTTTTTACAGCCTTATAATGGCTGTGTTTAGGCATAGTGTGATGAAACGCGGAAAAGCCGCTGTCTCTCAAGGCGAGGCGGCTGTTTCCACGTCCAGCATGGCGTCACAACGCGGAAAAAACGCTGCATGCCGCTTAGGCAGAGCGGCGGAATCCGCATCGGAGGCGGCTCCCGCACTCAGTTCACTGGATACATTGCAAGACAGTACTGGTGTGGCTGGGACTGATAGTCCACCAAGATTCAGACTTACACGCGCGCGAGCACAGAGGCAGAGTTTAAATAGCAGTTAGAAGGGTGTCGGCTGACCAGCTGGGTCAGCTGACAAATTCCACTGCTCTCATTGGACCAGCAATTAGGGAGGTCCTGGAAAGGTCCTAGAGTATATATACTGCTGGTTGTTCACTTGCTCTTTGTCTGGCGTGCGATCACATATGTGGAAGCACCCAGATCCGTAGTCAGATCCGCAAGTGTGTCGGGACCAGCTGGAGCTGTAATCCTACACTTAGCTAGATTTTGTTGATAGCTTAAAGTACTAGTTTGATTGTGATTATTTGTTATGACTTTTGCCTGCCTTGACTACCCTTCTGAACTCTGATCTTGTACCTTGATATTTCTGATACCCTGTTGCCGAACCCCGGCTCGTTTCTAGACTCCGCCTCAGCCTCCTGATTCTGTACCTCGATATTTCTGATACCCCGTTACTGAACCCTGCCTGTACTTAGACTCCGCCTTTGCCTCCTGATCTTGTACTTTATCTGTCCGTGTGTGTACGACCTGGCTTGTCCGACCTCGAGAACCGACCATACCGTTAGAGGCGGTTCCTCGCTCTGTTAGCGACCTTTCCTCCTGAGGGTCACTTCCAGACATCCGTCCTACTGTCAGTCTGACTCCTCCCGTCTTGGAGAGCTCAGGTCTGCAGAAGGAATCTGTGCAGTACTCCTTGCTGCACTGAGGCCTAGTCCTCAAAGTGTTACTGTTACACCAAACACTACACTCTACTCAGGTGAACAGAGGTTAGCTAGTATATCGGATTATCGGTGAGACTGCAGATCACTTATAATCTGGTATATATCTGTATTCCCAGTGATACTGCAGATCACCGGTAATCAGATCCTCTCTGTGCTTCACCGATCGTTACAGAACGCCAGACCAAATACAAAATGGACGCAAACACTGATTGTCTGGGTGTACTTGCCACTTCGGTGGACAACATCAATCAAGTACTGGGCGCCCACATAACTCTTATTGATGCCCTATCAGGGTCTGTACAAACCCTCCAGACATCAGTGGATCATGTGCGATCCTCTCCTAGCTCTGACATACGTATGCCTGTACCTGAAAGCTTTTCTGGCCACAGATCTGACTTCCGGAATTTTAGGAGTAGAGTATTGTCCTATTTTGAGTTGAGACCCCAATCTTCGGGTACTGAGACCCAGAGGGTCACGTTTATAAAGACTTTGTTGTCTGGCGACTCCCAGTCTTGGGCATATAGCCTGCCCGCCGGAGACAAAGCTCTTACCTCTGTAGAGGAATTCTTTAAAGCTATGGCAGTAATTTACGACGATTCGGACCTTGCTTCGACTTCTGAGCGGAAGCTCAAGCTTTTGCGTCAAGGCGAAGGTCCGGTCGAAGATTACGCGGCCGAGTTTAGGAGGTGGTCAGTTACGGCCAGGTGGGACACTTATGCCCTATTAGATCGTTTCTTGTCAGGGCTGTCCGATGAGGTCTCTGATTTGATGTTAAGCCAGCCCGAGCCCAGAACAGTCGATGAGGCCATCTCAGCGGCCATCCGAATCGACCGCAGGCTGCGTTACCAAAAACAGACCAGGGGTAGTTCCCGTGTCAGAGGGGTATCTTACACTACGGTCCCAGTGACTCCACCTCCTACTATTTCACCTTCTCCCGTCTTGCCTCCATCCGAGCCGATACAGATTGCTCGGTCAAAATTGACCCAGGTAGAGCGAAGACGGAGAATGACCGAACAGCTGTGTCTGTACTGTGCTGAAGGGGGGCATATAGTACAGAACTGCCCTAACAAGCCGGGAAGATGCTACCGTTTAGGAGTGGTAGGGGGTAGCACCCTAGGTGCCCGGCTCATACCCTTAAACGAAAAACGTTTGCTCCTTCCATGTATGATTACATGGGGGGACAAATCTGAAGCCACAGAAGCCTTTGTTGATTCTGGCTCCACGGCTAACTTTATGAGTTCAGAGTTCGCAGAAAAGTTGGGCATTCTGCTCACCCCAGTAAAACCACCTATCCAGGTTACTGCTGTGGACGACTCCCCGCTGCAAAGGGACCATCCGCTGTCTCAGACACCAGAGGTGGAAGTCACTATTGGGGTTCTGCATAACGAAAGTCTAAGTTTCTTTGTATTACACATGACCACCTCCACAATTGTTTTAGGAATGCCCTGGCTGCAGCTCCATTCGCCACAGATTAATTGGGCTACAGGACAATTAACTAGTTGGTCAGACTTCTGTTCCCAACAGTGTCTAGGGAAGGTGACTTTAGGTCAGACCAAGTTGCATGTGGAGGGGGTTCCCGAGCAATACTCCGAGTTCTCGGATGTATTCTGTCCCAAGGCTGCTGACAAGTTACCTCCTCATCGCCCTTTCGATTGCCCCATCGATCTCCGTGCCGGTTGTATGCCCCCTAGGGGCCACCTGTATAATTTGTCTGGACCAGAGAAAATAGCGATGCAGGAGTACATTCGTGACAATCTAGCCAAAGGGTTCATTCGCCCCTCCCGGTCGCCTGCAGGGGCCGGATTCTTTTTTGTTAAGAAAAAAGACGGAGGGCTGCGACCATGCATCGACTACCGTGGCCTGAATAAAATCACGGTGAAGAATCGTTATCCGTTACCATTGATAGACGATTTATTTACGCAAGTCACCAACGCTAAGATCTTTTCAAAATTAGATCTAAGGGGTGCATACAACCTGGTCCGCATTAGAAAGGGTGATGAATGGAAGACGGCCTTCAACACTCCCGACGGGCATTACGAGTACTTAGTGATGCCCTTCGGGTTGTGCAATGCGCCAGCCGTCTTTCAAGAATTAATCAACGAGGTATTCAGGGAGGTGTTGGGTAGGTTTGTACTAGTATACCTTGACGATATACTAATCTATTCCAACAACCTCCCCAAACACAGGGTCCACGTTAAATTCGTGTTGGACAAATTGAGGCAAAATATGCTGTATGCCAAGGTGGAGAAATGTATTTTCGAGGTGACCACTGTCACATTTTTAGGGTATGTGATCTCCACCTCAGGCCTGTCAATGGATCCTGCCAAGGTCACAGCTGTCCTGGAATGGCCACAGCCAGTGGGGTTGAAGCCCCTGCAAAGATTTTTAGGTTTTGCGAATTACTATAGGAGGTTCATAAAGGGATACTCCACGATGATTGCCCCTCTTACCAGTCTCACAAAAAAGGGGGCAGATACCAACCACTGGTCTCCTGAGGCTGTGGCAGCTTTTTCTCACTTGAAAAAATTGTTTTGCTCTGCACCCATATTGAGACACGTAGACACCTCTTACCCATTCATTGTGGAGGTTGATGCCTCAGAAGTTGGAGTAGGGGCTGTGCTGTCTCAACGCTCTGGGCTGCAGGGAAGGTTGCACCCGTGTGCCTATTTCTCTCGGAGGTTTTCACCGGCAGAGAAAAACTACGACATAGGCAACCGGGAACTTCTGGCCATTAAATTGGCATTTGAAGAATGGCGCCACTGGTTAGAAGGGGCAGAACACACGATCACGGTGTATACTGATCACAAGAATCTGGAATACATCGAGGGGGCTAAGAGACTAAGTCCCCGACAGGCCCGTTGGTCGTTATTTTTTACGAGGTTCAGATTTATTATCACATACACTCCAGGCAGCAAAAACATCAAGGCAGATGCCCTGTCCAGATGTTTCGAATTAGAGACAGCACAGCCCCCCGCTCCTGAGTCCATCATCCCGCAGAGGCTGGTGTTAGCAGCCACAGAGACCTGGGAGGATTGGACAAAGGTTTTGGGTCCCTTTCAGCAGGATGTCCCTGAGGGAAAGCCGGAGGGGGTCTTGTTTATCCCACTGTTTTTTCGTCTACAGGTCTTACAAATGTTTCACACCCATAAGAGTGCTGGTCACCCTGGTGCTGCCAGAACGCAGGATCTGATTGCCAGGTGTGCTTGGTGGCCTTCTATGGCATCAGACTGCAAGGTATATGTCAGGGAATGTGCGGTATGTGCCAAAAGTAAACCCTCCCGGCAGGCACCTGTCGGTACCTTACAGCCTTTACCCGCCCCGAGTGAACCATGGACCCACTTGTCCATGGATTTTGTGGGTGAGCTCCCCAGGTCTGAAGGCATGTCGGTCATTTGGGTGGTAGTCGACCGCTTCAGCAAAATGGCCCATTTCGTGCCTTTGAAAGGACTCCCCTCGGCCCAAGAATTGGCTGACCTATTCATCGTCCACATTTTCCGGCTGCACGGCATTCCGGAGAACATTGTGTCCGATCGGGGAGTCCAATTTATCTCTAAATTCTGGAGGGCATTTTGCCACCAAATGGGCATGAAACTGTCTTTCTCGTCAGGCTACCACCCACAGACGAATGGGCAGACTGAACGAATTAATCAGTCTTTAGAACAGTTTTTAAGATGTTACGTTGCGGAGGCACAGAATGACTGGGTGAAGTTTCTGGCTTTTGCAGAATTTGCGCAGAATAATTTAAAGAGTTCTTCTTCTGGTTTTTCCCCGTTCCAGATTGTGACAGGGAGGTCGCCCAAGTTCTCCCCTTTGCCAGTTGCCTCTTCTCCGTTCCCAGCACTGGAGGATTGGCAGAGGTCACTCAGGGACAATTGGGGAATTGTTAGAGATAATTTGCAGAAAGCGTTCCAAAGTCAAAAGGGTCAAGCGGACAAGAGACGTTCCATGGAATGGAAGTTTCAGCCAGGGGATTTAGTCTGGGTGTCCACACGTCACTTGACCCTGAAGCAGCCTTCTGCCAAACTGGGCCCCAGGTTTGTGGGTCCGTTTTATGTGACCAAAAAGATCAACAACGTCACTTATACCGTTGATCTCCCCGCCAGCATGCGTGGGGTGAGATCATTTCACGTATCCCTGCTCAAACCTGCAGTCCATGTGGGCCCTACTCCTCCTCCTTCTGTCCTGGTGGATAGTCATCCTGAGTTCGAAATAGAGAAAATTTTGGACTCTCGCATTGTCCAGAACTCGGTACAGTATCTGGTACGCTGGAAGGGATATGGCATTGAGGAGAGACAGTGGGTACCGGGGACTCGCATGCATGCGGATGAGTTGAGGAAAGAGTTTCATGCCTTACACCCCGAGAAGCCTGGTAGGAGTTGTCCGGAGTCCACTCCTCGAGAGGGGGGTACTGTGATGAAACGCGGAAAAGCCGCTGTCTCTCAAGGCGAGGCGGCTGTTTCCACGTCCAGCATGGCGTCACAACGCGGAAAAAACGCCGCATGCCGCTTAGGCAGAGCGGCGGAATCCGCATCGGAGGCGGCTCCCGCACTCAGTTCACTGGATACATTGCAAGACAGTACTGGTGTGGCTGGGACTGATAGTCCACCAAGATTCAGACTTACACGCGCGCGAGCACAGAGGCAGAGTTTAAATAGCAGTTAGAAGGGTGTCGGCTGACCAGCTGGGTCAGCTGACAAATTCCACTGCTCTCATTGGACCAGCAATTAGGGAGGTCCTGGAAAGGTCCTAGAGTATATATACTGCTGGTTGTTCACTTGCTCTTTGTCTGGCGTGCGATCACATATGTGGAAGCACCCAGATCCGTAGTCAGATCCGCAAGTGTGTCGGGACCAGCTGGAGCTGTAATCCTACACTTAGCTAGATTTTGTTGATAGCTTAAAGTACTAGTTTGATTGTGATTATTTGTTATGACTTTTGCCTGCCTTGACTACCCTTCTGAACTCTGATCTTGTACCTTGATATTTCTGATACCCTGTTACCGAACCCCGGCTCGTTTCTAGACTCCGCCTCAGCCTCCTGATTCTGTACCTCGATATTTCTGATACCCCGTTACTGAACCCTGCCTGTACTTAGACTCCGCCTTTGCCTCCTGATCTTGTACTTTATCTGTCCGTGTGTGTACGACCTGGCTTGTCCGACCTCGAGAACCGACCATACCGTTAGAGGCGGTTCCTCGCTCTGTTAGCGACCTTTCCTCCTGAGGGTCACTTCCAGACATCCGTCCTACTGTCAGTCTGACTCCTCCCGTCTTGGAGAGCTCAGGTCTGCAGAAGGAATCTGTGCAGTACTCCTTGCTGCACTGAGGCCTAGTCCTCAAAGTGTTACTGTTACACCAAACACTACACTCTACTCAGGTGAACAGAGGTTAGCTAGTATATCGGATTATCGGTGAGACTGCAGATCACTTATAATCTGGTATATATCTGTATTCCCAGTGATACTGCAGATCACCGGTAATCAGATCCTCTCTGTGCTTCACCGATCGTTACACATAGTTAGTATATAGTTGGGAATGCCCCTTTCAAAGGGAAGGGCCAAAACACACAAAGTCCTCTTAACGGGTGGTCTACCACACCCACCAATGATTGTTTCGGGCAGCCTACGCCCTTCATCAAGCTTCTATATACACAAAAAAAAAAATCTAAAAATAAAGCAAACAAAATTCAGATTAAAGTCCAATGTAGTTAAAAGAGGTCAGAGAGTCCCCAATTCCAATGCAGAAGAGTCCACAGAAAAGAAGAAAGTATACGGTATGAAATGCACAGAGTACCAGTGATGCTCATCCGAGCTAGGATATCCGAGATACTCGTATATCCTAGCTCTTTTTTCACTATTATTAGCTATCCGGGCTGTGCTATCCGAGCGCATTCGGATAGCAATCAGCTATCCGGAGATATCCGAGCTATTCGAGCTCGAATACGGAGCTGGGATAGCGTCATCAGCGGGTGACATCACCTCGAGTCCTCACAAGCGAATCAGAGGGCTCCCAGCCCTCTGACTGCAGCCAATCACAGAGGGGGAGCCTGGCCAAGCCCCCCTCTATTAATAGCGGGCGCCATGTTGCCTCACTCGTCCTGCTTGTGACTTACTGACTGACTGTACTGAGAGACTGCTCCAGTGCGTTTTGTCTGTGCAAGTAGTGCATTTATTGTTCAATACACCAAGCGTTTTTACACTCCAACACTTGATATTCAACTGTATTGCTTTGTATTGTAGATATATCGTATGCAAAAAGGACTTAATTATAGCATCACCACTGATTTTGATTACAGCCAGTTCAAAATAGACCTATATAAGAACATTAGGCGTTTAAACATACAATTACAATTCCTGAAAAAGGATTTTACTACCAAGAAAAAGGATAGCATGGGTCGACATTCCACAGCAATAAGTGCATTAGGATCAGTGGCGGACATACGGCCGTGCAGGCCGTGCCGCCGCACGAGGGCCCCTGAAGTTCCGCTGCTTCAGGGGCTCATTAAGTATTGCAGGTTTTTTTTATTTAATTTTTTTTTTTTTTTTATGTTTTATTTTTTTAACCTGGGGGGCCCAACTCCTGTCCTCCCCCCTCACCTCGGCCCCCCCCCCCTCATGCGGCGGGAGAGCGGAAAATACAGGAAGTCTCCGGCCGGGGCGGCAGCTTGGTCTCCAACTTGGAGACATATCGGAAACTAAGCAGCAGCTGCCTCTAGCGTCTGCTGCAGCCCCGGCCGGAGACTTCCTGTATTTTCTGCTCTCCCGCCGGCCGCCACGCATACCGGGAGGGGGGCCCCGAGGTGAGTGAGGGAGGATAGGAGTCGGGCCCCCCACCCGGATAGCTACCCACCCGGCTACCTTACCCACCCACCCACCCACCCGGCTACCTACCCCGCTACCTAACCATCCACCCGGCTACCTACCCGGCTACCTAGCTACCCACCCGGCTACCTAACCACCCTGCCGGCTATCTACCTGGCTACCTACCCACCCGGCTACCTAGCTACCCACCCGGCTACCTAGCTACCCACCCGGCTACCTAACCACCCTGCCGGCTATCTACCTGGCTACCTACCCACCCGGCTACCTAGCTACCCACCCGGCTACCTAACCACCCTGCCGGCTACCTGGCTACCTACCCACCCACCAGGCTACCTTACCCACCCACCCGGCTACCTACCCCGCTACCTAACCATCCACCCGGCTACCTACCCGGCTACCTAACCACCCTGCCGGCTACCTACCCACCCACCCGGCTACCTAGCTACCCACCCGGCTACCTAACCACCCTGCCGGCTATCTACCTGGCTACCTACCCACCCGGCTACCTACCCACCCGGCTACCTAGCTACCCACCCGGCTACCTAACCACCCTGCCGGCTATCTACCTGGCTACCTACCCACCCGGCTACCTACCCACCCGGCTACCTAGCTACCCACCCGGCTACCTAACCACCCTGCCGGCTACCTACCTACCTGGCTACCTACCCACCCACCCGGCTACCTACACACCCACCCGGCTACCTACCCACCCACCCGGCTACCTACTCCGCTACCTAACCACCCACCCGGCTACCTACCCCGCTACCTAACCACCCACCCGGGTACCTACCCGGCTACCTACCCACCCACCCGGCTACCTAACCACCCACCCAGCTACCTACCCACCCGGATACCTACCTACCCACCCGGCTGCCTACCGACCCGGCTACCTAGCTACCCACCTGGCTACCTAACCACCCTGCCGGTTACCTACCTACCCGGCTACCTACCCACCCGGATACCTACACACCCACCCGGCTACCTACCCACCCACCCGGCTACCTACCCACCCGGATACCTACACACCCACCCGGTTACCTACCCGGCTACCTACCCTCCCACCCGGCTACCTACCCACCCGGATACCTAACCACCCACCCGGCTACCTACCCGGCTACCTACACACCCACCCGGCTACCTACACACCCACCCGGCTACCTACCTACCCACCAGGCTACCTACCTACCCACCCGGCTACCTACCAACCCACCAGGCTACCTACCTAAAGACCCACCAGGCTACCTACCCACCCACCCAGCTACCTAACCACCCACCTACCCACCCACCAGGCTACCTACCCACCCGCCTACCCAGCCACCCACCAGGCTACCCACCCGGCTACCCAGCCACCCACCAGGCTACTTACCCACCCGGCTAAGGGCTACCTACCTACCCACCAGGCTACCTATCCACCCAACCACCCATGGGAGCTGCGCGCCGGATGGAGGCTGGGACAGGAGGTCTGCTGCTGCAGGTGAGTAAATGTTTTTTTTTATTATTTATTTTAGCAGGTGTATGTTCTGGGCAGGTCTGCCACATGATTGCGTGTATGTTCTGGGCAGGTCTGCCACATGATTGCGTGTATGTTCGGGGCAGGTCTGCCACATGATTGCATGTATGTTCTGGGCAAATTTGCCACATGATTGCATGTGTTTTCTGGGCAAATCCGCCGACATGATTGCACGTATTTTCTGGGCATATCTGCCGACATGATTGCAGGTATTTTCTGGGCATATCTGCCGACATGATTGCAGGTATTTTCTGGGCATATCTGCCGACATGATTGCAGGTATTTTCTGGGCATATCTGCCGACATGATTGCAGGTATTTTCTGGGCATATCTGCCGACATCATTGCACGTATTTTCTGGGCATATCTGCCGACATCATTGCACGTATTTTCTGGGCATATCTGCCGACATCATTGCACGTATTTTCTGGGCATATCTGCCGACATGATTGAATGTATTTTCTGGGCAAATCTGCCGACATGATTGAATGTATTTTCTGGGCAAATCTGCCGACATGATTGAATGTATTTTCTGGGCAAATCTGCTCACATTATGTGTATTTTCTTGAGAAAACCTGCACAATTATGTGAATTTTCTGGGGAAAGGGTCACCAAAACTTGGGCCCACTGTCTTTGCGTTGCACTTTTCAAGGGAACCTGAGGTGAGAATAATATTGAGGCTGCCATATTTCTCTCCTTTCAAGCAATACCAGTTGCCTGGTTGCCGTTCTGGTCCTCTGCCTCTTATTCTTTCAACCATAGACCCTGAACAAGCATGCAGCAGGTCAGGGGTTTCTGACAATATTGTCAGAACTGAGAAGATTAAGCTGCATGCTTGTTGCTGGTGTAATTCAGTTTATTACTGCAGCCAAATAGTATCATGTGCCGAAGGTGCACAAGTCCCAGACCAACCCTCCGGGCCGACCCATTGTCTCGGGCATTAGGTCGGTGACGGAACGCTTGTCCAGAATATCTGGACCACATCCTGAGACCCCTTCTAGACGAGATACCATCTCACCTGGGGGACACGTTAGATGTCCTTAAGGGGATTGAAGATCTGACGTGGGTCCAGGGGGATACCCTTGCTACAATTGATGTTGAGAGTCTCTACAGCCGCATCCCCCATGAGTTGGGTGTGCGAGCTGTGAGAATCTTCCTTGACAGGACTGACAAAAGCAGTGAATATAAGGACTTCATATGTGAATGCCTCACATTCGTGTTGACCCACAACGCTTTCCTTTTCGACGGGAAATGGTACTGGCAGGTGGCGGGGACTGCCATGGGAACGGCGGTCTCCTGCACCTACGCTAACATTTTTCTTGCATGGTTTGAAGAAGCCTATGTCCACACGGACGCCAACCCTTTTCGCGGCCAACTCAGGATGTGGTCCAGATATGTGGACGACATCCTTATATTTTGGTCTGGGACGTGTGCAGCCTTTTATGACTTCGTGGCGTATATTAGCAACAATCCCATGAATATGGCCTTCACTGCCACAATTAACAAGAGCAGGGTCCCCTTCTTAGATCTGGAGTTGGTGATACAAGGGGATGCCTTGGTTCCTAGAGGTTTCCGAAAATCCACTGCCTCTAATGCCCTTCTGCACAATTCGAGCTTCCACCCCCATCATGTAACCCAGTCCATACCATACAACCAGTTTGTTAGGTTGCGAAGGAATAATGCAGAGGATGCTAGCTTTGTTTCCCAGTCAGAGGATTTAGGGGGGAGATTAATGAGTAGGGGATATGAACAGGAGACCATCCAAAAAGCTTTTAAAAAAGCAGATAGGATTGATAGGAAGGACCTCCTCACAAGACATAAGCAGAAGAGGAAACCCTTCAATGAGGGGCAGGTTCCATTTACATTCCAGTACTCCCCTATGGCTAGTAAACTAAAGGCAATCACGAAGAAAAACTGGGACATTCTTCTCGGGGACCCCCTCCTGAGACCCTTAGTCAAAGATGGACCTCTTTTTTCATATAGGAAGGCTCCTACCATTGGCTCTAGAATTAGTAGGAGCGAGTTTGTCTCGCAAAGGAATGGCAACTGGCTGAGTGACCATCTGCCACAGGGGAACCACCGGTGTGGTAGATGCGTGTCGTGTGAATTCATGGCCACCGGCTCTCGACACCAAGTGGGTCCTATTTCGCGCTTCACGCGGGAATTTATTACATGTCAAACGTCGTTTGTAGTGTATGCGTTGTGGTGCCCCTGTGGCAGATTTTATATAGGGGAGACCACAAGGCCACTCACGAGGAGATTCCGTGAACACTTACATTCCATTGAATCAGGCAAGGGCTCCACTCGGGTTATTACCCTTATCAGGGAAGCCCACCAAGGAGACCCCACAAAACTGACTTTTGCAGGATTGATGCATGTGTTGCCCCCAAGACGTGGAGGCAACAGGGAGAGGGCCTTAAAGAGAGAAGAGGCACGGATGATACTTCGGTCCGATGCAATGGGCCCACTTGGCATGAACGATCACACTGACCTTTCGTGTTTTTTGGACCCGCAGATTTGATATCTGGGGGTTAATTGCTCTTACATATTAGTGCTGTAGTGCACCGCTTTTAATACATGAATGCAATATGCACCGCACCCAGGGAAGCTTGTAGTGTGGTGCCTAACTTTGACATGATTTGGCCATTTCCTGCCCCCCCCCCCCTTTTTACTATTCCAGTACAATTATATGTTCAGGCCACCTTAGAGGTAGCGAGTCCACTTATCAGAGGGATCTCCCCCTCCTTTTGGGATGCCGTTCCAGTATTGATGTTTTTAACCATGTTTTTATCATCACTTCAGGTTCACATATTAGCCCCTCGTGTAATGTGCGTATGCACACCCATATGCACCATACATATATATGTTATGGTCTCTTAGTACACCACATTGAGTCACAGGAATTTCTCTATGGCACTTTACAAGGAATAGATGTTGATAAGGAAACTTGAACAGATTCACGCATAATTAATTGCAAATATATGCATACTATGTTATGCCCCCCTTTACAATTATTGGATAACATATACCTACACTATTCCCTCACGGCTGGCTTTTTTCAGCTGCATATTTTAGTATGCCACAAGATGGCAGCAAAACCTTCCTGAACTACGATGTGGCCTGTAGCAGCAATAGTTGCCAGGGAAACCTATTATGAGTGTTTCCCTCACGGGCCTCCGTTATTCAGGAAGTACCTGACGTCACTCGCCCCAGGCAGCTTTCGTGATTCAAGCAGCCAACACGGAGCGATTCATGATGATAGAGAGGCGGGACTTGGAGCGGCAGCACGTCGCACGTTGTCCTAGTAAGTGTATTTAGGTCTGTTTGTCCCATTATCTCCCTTGCAGCCTCCGTAGAAGCGCATAGCGCGAAACGGCCGTCAGGCTCTCCTTCCCTCTGCACCCACCACCACGCCACAACAATCCACCACAGGGTATGTGACTTTACTATGTCGTTTTATGCATGCAAGTTTTGACATGTTGCCTTTCATGGAATCAATAAATTGTGAATGACAGCAGTGCCGGCGCTTTCCTCCCTCTTTGTTGATGCAGATTCACTGCTGCCTGAGCACGCTGGGGAGTCACCCATCCGTACCCGACTGTGTGGCTTGAGCCACCTCCCTCCCCCTCCCACCATTACAGTAGTCCACTGACTGCAGTGCCAGCGTTTCTCACATCTTTACTTCTCACTGCATTTATTCATATTGTATTTTAGGCAGTTTAGTTTGTGTGATTAGGGACTAGGGAGGGAGACTGTCACTGGTGCTGCTGCAGCTGCAGCAGCTAGGCCCTGTGCCTAGGCAAGGCAGCCTGCCCTGCTCTGTGCTATAGTCTCTAGTTACCTGTGCTCTCACCTGTCCTACTCTACTGTACTACTTCTGTGTTAGATAGATTATTGTACTATTTTGTAGTTAGCAAGGCCCAGCTTTACTGCTATACCTGTCCTGCTGTATCTGCTCTCTGTAATCTAGTCACACCTGTTCTATTGTTTAGCTAGATTCTTCTATTGTTTAGTTAGTACTGTAGTGTACTCTAGTCTGTGTATAGGGACTGTCCGTCACCGCGTTACCTAAGGTCTTTGTGTGCACAGTGCACGTCTGCGCTGTCCGCACCCTCTCGTTAGTGCTACACCCGTCCTATTGTTTATATTACTTGTATTGTGTATTCGCTGAATTGTACTGTACTGTAGTCTGTGTATAGGGACACCGTCAGTCAGCGTCAGCTAGGGTCTTTGTGTGCGCACTGTGCACTCTCTCGTTAGCGCTACACCGATCTCTGCTGTAGAGTACACCTGTCCGTCACCTCACACACCCACCACCACCAGTCCCACCCCATTAAAGTACCCCCCTCGTCCCACCCGCCTTTACATACATAACTTTTTTTTTTCATTTGTATAATATTAAAAATATATGATGTCTGGCACTGGCAGCCGCGGTTTGGGCAGGGGCAGCAAGGGCAGCAAGGGCATCGGCAAGAGAGGAGGTCGTGGCAGCCGTGCCACCACCACCATCATGCGCAGTTCTGCGTCTGCACCAGTGGCTATTCCGCCATTAGCCACTGGCCGTGGACGCCTTGGCCGCCCAACAGCTGGGAGTCACGCTGCAGAGACACAGCAGCAGCGTGTGGCGCAGATGTTCCTCCCACCGCCAGGTCGTAGCCGTCCTATTGAGGAGAAGGACGCAGACTCTGTGGTGGAACTGATGGTAGATGAGCAGGCCACCATTAGCTCTGGAACCGAGTCCTCCACCCCCGCTACCACTCCTGTTCACAAGAGCAGCAGCAGCCGCCCAGCACTGCCTGGGGAGGAGGAGGAGGAGTGCAGTTCTCCAGCCCCAGCGGGCAACACCAGCACCCTGTCACTCAGCACCTTCTTATCCCCAAGCACAGCGAGACTATGGAGTGCTGTTGCGGCAGAATTGGAGGAGGAAGAAATGCTGATGGGCACTTTGGGGGATGATGCTTTGGACAGTCAGACAGTGGTGAGTGTCCATCAGCCCATGCATGCAGAAGGGGAGTTTGTGGGGTCATCCCAGCAGGACATGTTTGCGGAGGGGGAGGATGATGATGACAGGGTGAAGGACAGAGACTGGGTGGCAGATCCTGGGGATGTCATCAGCTCTGAGGAGGAGGAGGAGGATGCGTCTGCGGGCCTTGCTAGAAGGATCAGCATCGCAGACATAGGCAGGATCAGAAGTGGGCGTGGTATGCAGGCCACACAGCGTGCTGATCCGGAGAGTTCGGCCAGTGCCACCAGCCGCACCAAGAAACCCCCTGCCAACCACCACAGGGAGACCAGCGGCAGCAGCACCTTCGAGCCGAAGGGAAAACTTCACCTCCCCAATTTGGAATTTTTTCACCCTGCCATATGTGGATTGCAAGTATGCCACCTGCAACCAGTGCCGCCAGCAGCTCAGCAGAGGGAAGGAGCCCTCTGCGTACGGCACCACCTCTCTGGTGAACCATCTGGCAGGGAAACACTTTCATGAGCATGAGGAGTTCATGAAGTTGAAGGAAGCTGGCAGTGGCAGACCCGCCACCACTGCGAAGCCGTCGGCAGCAGCCACCCACCCTCCTCCACCTCCTCCAGCAGCACCAGCAGGAGTGCGTCAGAAACGCACTGCTCCTCCTCCCTCTGCAACTCCTGCCGCCAACACTGAGGCCTGTTCTGGCAGCCAGTCCTCAGTGGCCTCCTCTGCTCCCTCCAGTGATTCCTGTGCCAGCAAAAGGCGTCGCCAGACCCTGCTCAGCGACACCTTCCAGGGGGTTGTCAGGGTTCTGCCTCCCAGCAGCCGTCGCGTGCGTCAGCTGAACGGCTTGCTGGCACGGGCCATGTGCTCCCGACTCCTGCCTTATTCCCTTGTGCAGGAGGAGAGCGACATGCGTGCGCTCCTGATGTGTGCAGCCCCGATTGGCCAATCCCCAGCCGACATTTTTTTGCACGCACGGCCATTCCTGCACTTCACCGCTCTGTGATGGCCAATGTTGGGACAGGGCTGGATCACGCGGTGGGTCAACAGGTCCACGTCACCATGGACTTATGTAGCAGCCGGTTTGGGACAGGCCTCTATCTGTCCTTCACCGCGCATTGGGTCATCTTGGTGGAAGGGGGTGAGGAGGGGGGAGCAGCATTGGGCACTGCCAGAGCAGCAGCAACAGCAACAACGCAGTGGGTGGTGCCACCATGCAGGGTCAGCGGAATTGCAGCAGGTTCCTCTGATCCGCTTCCATCCTCCAGCACACCAGCCCAAACCCCCCGCCTCAGCAGCAGCGTGAAGCCCCGTCACTGCCAAGCACTGCTGGAATTGCTCAGCTTGGGGAAGACCAAACTGACGGCGAACCATGTCCTGGCCAAACTCCGAGAGCAGGAGAGGAATTGGCTGACCCCCAGAGGCCTCAGAGTCGGAGAGGTGGTGTCCGACAATGGGGCAAACCTGGTTGCTGCAATCAGCAGGGGAGACCTGACCCACATCCCCTGCCTGGCGCACGTCCTGAACCTGGTAGTCCAAAAGTTCCTGTGGACATACCAAGGGATGGACCGACTTCTTGAGGTGGTAAGGAAGGTTGTGCGTCATTTCCGGCACTCGGCTGCAGCCGTAGCGAGCCTGGAAGAGGTGCAGAAGGAGCTGCACCTGCCACAGCACTGGCTCATGATCGATGTTCCAACTCGCTGGAACTCCCCCTGGCGGTGTTGGAGCGTCTGGTTGAACAGAGGCAGGCTGTCAGCCAGTACGTTGCACAAGCAACAGTTGCCGCCATCACTGCAACTGGGCGTGCCGCCATCAACCTCCCGTCCATCATCTGGACTGGGGGCACATGCAGCAGGTGTGCTCAGTGCTGGCACCCTTCCTGCAGGCCACCAACATGGTAAGCAGGGACCATGCAATGGTGTGCGAGTGGGTCCCCATGGTGTGTGTGCTGGACAGAGCCCTGTATGCACTGCTGGAAGAGGGAGCGGCAGCCTTGGACCAGCAGGAGCTGCAGGCAGCTTCACAGGCCACCTCTGAGGAGGAGGGCTTGGAGTTGGTGGAGGTCCCTGACCTTGCTGCTGATGAGGGGGAGCAGCAGAGTGCAGCTGGACTGGTGCGGGGGTGGAGACAGGGTGAGGTGGAGGAGGCAGAGGATGAGGAGGACAGCACTGTCGGCTCTGGGGCTGCCGATGATGTGCCAGCAGACATGGCCAGACTCTTCCCAATGGCAGCGCACATGCTGAGGTGCCTGCGCAAGGACCCAAGGGTCATCCAGATGAAGCAGAGGCAGGACATCTGGATCTGCATGATGCTGGACCCATGTCTGAAGGGGAAGCTCAGCCAATTCCTGCCTGCAGGAGGAGACCGTGCGCAACAAATGAGGGATTTGCAGCTGTCCCTTGTTGAGCGCTTGGAGGAAGCCTTCCCTCAGTCATCCACCCCCACTGTCCAGCCAGCACAGAGGCAGCAGCAGGTGCCTGCATCCACCAGCAGCAAGCGCACGCGCACCACAGACCTGCTGTCTCTGACCAACGAGCTCTACATGAGTGTAGAGCTGCCAGAGACTAGAGAGGAGATGCCTGCAGCAGCATCCTTCTCCAGTCACAGACAGCGCTTGACCCGCATGGTGGCTGACTACATGGGGTCCTTCAGCGGGCTTGACAGTGTTGCCCCTGCTGATCCCATGGAGTATTGGGTCAAGCACTTGCCGATCTGGAGCGAGCTTGCGCAGTACGCCCTGGAAGTGCTCTCCTCCCCCCCTTCCAGCGTACTGTCAGAGCGTTGCTTCAGTGCAGCCGGTGGAGTCGTCTCTGAGAAGCGATCTCATCTGTCTCACAAGTCTGTGGACAGACTGACGTTTCTCAAAATGAACCAGGCTTGGGTGGAAGGCGAATTCCTGGCCCCTGTTGTCGGCGAGAGGGGGACATGAAGTGGCACACACACATTACACCTGCTGCTGCTGCTGTATTTCTTCCTGCTGTCTGTGTCTCCACTGCCAGGGAACACATTACAAGGTGCTGCTGCCCATGCACCACCAGCTATTTACGCTCAAAAATAGCTGCATTATTTTGAAAAAAAAAATTAAATTATTTTAGAGGTGTCCGGGTTGAAAACTGTGCTGTCCCAATTGTGTATTGGACACAATGTGGGCTTCACGACCGCTGTCTGGAACCTCATGGTGTTCATTTACGGCCCTGTTACCACCGCTAGGAACCAGGGCCTATTATGTCTCGCTGCCTGCCCTCCTGCTGCCAGTCTGCCACACACTCATCCTCCTCACGCTGCCTGCTGTTGTATTTCCTCCTGCTGTCTGTGTCTCCACTACCAGGGAACACATTAAAAGGTGCTGCTGCCCATGCGCCACCAGCTATTTACGCTCAAAAATAGCTGCATTATTTTGAAAAAAAAAAATTAAATTATTTTAGAGGTGTCCGGGTTTAAAACTGTGCTGTCCCAATTGTGAACTGTACACAATGTGGGCTTCACGACCGTTGTCTGGAACCTCATGGTGTTTATTTACGGCCCTGGAACCACCGCTAGGACCCAGGGCCTATTATGTCTCGCTGCCTGCCCTCCTGCCTGCTGCCTGCTGCCAGTCTGTCACACACTCAACCTCCTCACGCTGCCTGCTGCTGTATTTCCTCCTGCTTTCTGTATGTTTCCACTGCCAGGGAACACATTAAAAGGTGCTGCTGCCCATGCGCCACCAGCTATTTACGCTCACAAATAGCTGAATTATTTTGAAAAAAAAAAATTAAATTATTTTAGAGGTGTCCGGGTTGAAAACTGTGCTGTCCCAATTGTGTATTGGACACAATGTGGGCTTCACGACCGCTGTCTGGAACCTCATGATGTTCATTTACGGCCCTGGTACCACCGCTAGGAACCAGGGTCTATTATGTCAGTCACATCACACTGCCTGACACACACTACTCCTCCTCCTGTAGCTGCATTGAGCTTCTGCTGTCTGTGTGCTGCTACCACTGCCAGGGAGAACAGAAGAAGAACTATTTTCTGCTGTCACCCACTCTTCTACCAGCTATTACCACACTACAATAGCTGCAACTACTTCCTCCTCTTGCTTATGTCTGTGTTTTACCACGGCCAGGGTACACAGAAAAAGGCGCTGTGGCTTGCAATGTGCCACTAGTACATATTATCCCTTTAACACAAATATAACCATGGTGTTATTAAAATAAAATATTTCCACAAATGAAGTAAAAAAAAAATATTACAAAAGAAAGGAAAACCAAGACACATAATATAATGATAGAGAAGAAGAGGAAGAAGAAGAAGAAAGAAGAAGAAGATATAGAAGAAGAAGATATAGAAGAAGAAGAAGATATAGAAGAAGAAGACGATATAGAAGAAGAAGAATATATAGAAGAAGAAGAATATATAGAAGAAGAAGATATAGAAGAAGAAAAAGATAATTGAAGAAGATACAAGAAGTAGAAGATGAAGAAGATTCGAGTAGAAGAAGATATAGAAGAAGAAGAAAAAGAATAAGATATAGAAGAAGAAGAAGAAGAAGATATAGAAGAAGAAGATGAAGACGACGTAAATGAAGACTTCCAACTTACAACCATTTTGGACACACCTTCTCATGCAAACACTTTTAATGAAGTTAATTTACTATTTTTTAACCTTTTTTATAACTACTACATCGCCACATAATCACTAGATGTTTTTCTTCATAAAAAAGGTGGTTTCATGCATCATTGACCTCCAATACAAGTTTTACAAGCTATTTAAGGCCAGCTCGAATATTTTACTCGAATACAGACTCGGATAGTGACGTCGGCTATCCGAGGTCGAATCGGATATTCGATTAACTCGAATATCGAACTTTGAGTGAATTCGGATAGTTTACTATCCGAATTCGACCAAACTCGAATAGGATAATGAGGTATCCGATCAACACTGCAGAGTACCAATGAATATAGGGGCTCACATACCGGTCAGACTTAAAGGTACCAATGAAGTATAGTCAAAGATGGAAGGACTAAAAAAAAGACTGAACACGGAGGGCAGGTAAATCCAAGCCCCCCACACTCAATAGGAAAAAGCATAGGTATAGCAAACCTAGTGAATAGCTTTGAAGTATACGCAGGGGGCTGGTAAATATCAGTCCCCATACTTCACAGATTCGAGAAAGTCAAAATGCTTCAGATCTAGAGTGTAGGAAACCATAAACCACCCAAGTTATATAGGCAACTAGACATCAGAGGAAACAAAGGACATCTCAATACAAACCTATTGGGCCCAATCAGCAATAAGAACCAGACCAATAAATGGAATCCGAACCAACCAGATGCAACTAACACCTATTAAGAAAAAGCAACACTAAGAAAAACCAATGCTCCAATGCATCCCAGTGGGACTTAAAAGTTCACAAATTTCAAGGCACGAGGGTGTGGACCTAAAAAATATATATATAACTATATGTACTACTGAAGCTTCATCATATATACACATGTATAAGACTCCACAAGGCTGTACAGACATGTTGCTAACCTGCTATGCGGAGGATGGGGAGCTGAAGGAAAGGCATGTGAGTGACATTACATGGTGGCCAGGGGGAGCGGAGAGAACACTACTGACTTCTGTTTTTTCAGCCTTATATTCATGGCTGCTTTTAGGCATAGACATACCAGGCCGATGCCTAGGGTGATGGGGAAGGGTCATCAAGGAGCTATTTTAGCAGACTGTGCTTTATGCATTTCTTATGCAACTGCTAACTCCATTAAGACATGGAAGAATGGTAATTTTAACACTTAAAGTGGTATAAAACCCAGCATTTCTTCTTTGCTCTAAAACATTATTTACAGCGTATAATATACTACCATTTTTTTTAGCAGAACAGCATTCAAAGGGTTAAAACACAGGACCTACTTTTTCAATAGAATGCTCCCTGCAGGTAGATCTGCACCTGAACTGGTGATAACATTATCTTGTGTTTATTTAACCTTTTGGGGACTGTCGTAGTTTGAATCTACGTTCCAGCAGGTGGTGCTGCCGCCCTGCCTGGGCATTGATTCAACGTCCACACTAACAAACTGTCCCAACGCGACCGTGCGCACCAGAGAAGGGAGATTAAGCTGTCATATGACAGCTGACGTCTCCCCTCAGTAATCAGCAGCCATCGCGTATGGCTGCTGGTCACTTGATCACTATGATCGCCGG
This sequence comes from Hyperolius riggenbachi, assembly GCF_040937935.1. Taxonomy (NCBI): domain Eukaryota; kingdom Metazoa; phylum Chordata; class Amphibia; order Anura; family Hyperoliidae; genus Hyperolius; species Hyperolius riggenbachi. The sequence continues at coordinate 267,011,596 of NC_090646.1, forward strand.
CGGATGATAGTGATCACTTACAGAGCTGTGGCGGTAGGGGGGGAAAGAAGAGGATCAACTCACCTTCCTGCTGTTCCCCCGACGATCGGCACTCTCCTCCGCTCTGGCCAGTATCCCTGCTGTATTGACGCTAAGTGCCTGGTCCCGGCTTGATGACGTCATCAAGCCGTGACCCGGGACTAAGGGTCAGTACGAGCCAGGAAGCCAGCAAGAGCGGAGGTGTCCACAGCTGCTCATCACTGGAGCCTGGGTGGTGAGTAAAGGCTGCCAGCAATACGGGAGACACCTGGCCTCCCAGGGGGGACCATACCTATGTACTCACACTAGGGACCCGGCTGCCTGACCCTCCCCAAAGGCGGCCCCCTCATGTAAAATGCCTGGTCCTTAAGGGGGGTAGGCAGCCAGTCCCGAAGGGGTTAATTGTAGCAGAGAGTAATGTAAACATTTTCTGACTGTGCAGAAACTTCTTCTAATGTCTCCAGAACATAGACAGCTGCTCAGACATTATTACTGGGTACATTACAATATAAATACAACAGTTGTGAATAAAATGCAATGGCAGCTTTCAGAGCAAATAAAACTGTACTTTTGGAACTTGTAATTTCTAAACGAATAATAATACTTATGCACAAAATCAAATATGATAACTGTATAGGATATAAAAAGTAGAAAAACACATTTTTATTGAATATTATGTCAGAGTTTAATACCCCTTTAAACAGCACCACTGATCAACATAAGAAAGATTGCCAGTATGGCATGACGATGAATAGCAGGTACATTTTATGAACTAATTAAACTGTAATTGTTTTGATTTGGTCTGTATTGATGAATGCCACTCTTTTGGATTTACAGGACAATATTCCAACTGTAAAGACCCAGAACAGTGGCTACACACCTCTCTCAGAGGTGGAAACACAGGTTGTTTCGTCATGTTCATTGCTTGTCCCGATATCGCACCCGGTTACCACTGCACATGCAATCGAGCATATCGGCCCTACATCTTGCAGCATGTCCGATCTGGTGAGTGTTCATCTGTTAGTGCTTTTGAGAATGAAAAAACCTTGAGCATCCCCGCGAGGAGGTAATCCAGTACAAAACCTTTCAGTATAACATTTAGAACCATCACATTGACAAAACCTACTGTAAAATACAGCTACATGTGGAAAAAGCCTTTAAAGCACGGTTCGCGCTGGCACTAAAAAATGGTCCGGTCGTAACAGAATGGATCAAAATATGCGAACTGATCCAATGTTAACCTATCCATTCACATTGGTCCTTTCCGCACACTCAGCTGAACGGACCACAAGTTTGGTGCTGCAGCGATTTTTCCGGACTGCAGAGCCCAGCGGAACGTAAATGGACGCTGAATCACTGCATGGGAGGCAATGAGAAACTGATCCTAAAAACACACTGGTTAAAAACCGGACTGTTCTAGCCAGCAAAAATCGAATTCGCTGAGGGGGGTCTGGGGGAGATATGGGGAAACGGAAAGGAAACTGATCAGTGCGAACGGAAATCAATCTCATTACCTGAACGTTCCAGTGTGTACTAAGGGACAAATATACATCTCATATGTATGTGTATATGTGATTTTTTTTTAATTTGACGGTTTTGCATCATAGTGGTCCTTTATCATTACAAAATGCTATACAGAATTCTATATTTTTTTTTCAAGAAAGTGCAGTTTTAATTTAAAAGGATAATAAATCCTGGTATTTTAGGTTTCAAAACTGAATGGTGTAATGTTCTTTCTTAAGAATGCACTGCTGCTGTATTTCTATCTTAGTAAGAGCTGCCTGTGATCTGAAAAATATCAGGCTTTCTTAAACATGCAGAAGGGAGCTAAACTGAAACTGGTGGCTGCTTAGTTAAATTAATTAAAATGTATATCAGCAAGGAAAACAGAGGAAATTAGACCTACATGACACAGGAGAAGCACCTACAAGGAACCCAAACATCTTATTTCATGGCATGACTTTTATTGGCCTATTATCTCATCTGCAGCAAAGAAGATTGCATGGGGCCACAGTAGCAGTGCATTAGCTGCTGTAATTGATGGTCAATTTGAAAATACAGCACAAGGATAATTAGACAATCATAAAATATCAGTGCAGCAAAGTCAAAAGGAATATACTGTAAGTTAGGTGATATTCTGGAACAAATGCATGTAGCTATTATGATATTATTCAGATGTACCTTTAAAGGAGTCGTCAAGCAACTCCTGCTACCCATAGTACTACTTACCCAGGGCTTCCTCCAGCCCCTGGCAGCCGCTATGTCCTTTGCCGCAGCTCCGCTGGTCCCTGTTCCCCGACGGTGCACAAGATGACCTCCAGCTCGTCCTCTACGGCACCTGTGCGAGAGCCGTTGTCATTCACCTCCACGTGGTCCTGAACAGACTGCACAGGCGCAGAACTACTGTGCCTGTGCAGTATGTTCTGGACCACATGGAGGTGACTGACAGTGGCGCTTGCACAGGTGCAGTAGAGGACGAGCTGGAGGTCGTCCTGCGCACTGTCAGGGAACGGGGACCAGCGGAGCTGCGGCAAAGGGCATAGTGGCTGCCAAGGGCTGAAGGAAGCCCCGGGTAAGTTGTACTATGGGTAGCAGGAGTTGCTTGATGACTCCTTTAAGAATCTGATTATCTCTTTATATTTCCAGTTCTTGCATGGCTAATCATCACTCTCCATAATTTTTCTTCTAGATATAAATAGCACTTAGTATTTTAAAGGGAACCTGAGGTTAGAGTGATATGGATGCTGACATATTTATTTCCATTTAACCCCCTTGGCATTATGATTCGTTTCGGATTATAAGATGTAAAAGTGGTGCAGTTTTTTTGCACCCTTTCAGACCCTAAAACCTGGAAAAGATCATGCTGCCAGGGAGATCTGCAGCAGTTCCACAATCACTCCCTGGCTCCAGCACTGCAGTTTCCCCTCCATCCTCCAGGTGGCGCTGCAACTCTCAAGTAAGATTGCCGGCTGTCGTCATGATGACAGCCGGCGATCTCACCAGGAGGAAGCAGAGCCTCGGAGTAGCGGAAGAAGAATGGCGGCCGGCGTCAGGATGCCCCGGGAGGTATGTAGAAATGCCCGCTGTGCGCATTGCTCTGCACACAGCCTCCGGCTGATTCCCTGAGCACAGGTCAGGATTACCGCTCTGAGCTCCAGTTTTCTGCCCTGGCCCTAGTTTGGGATTACCGCCAAGTAGGTTAAACAATGCAAGTTGCCTTGCTGTCCCTGTGTCACTAATACTTTTGACTACAGTATATAACCTGAACTAGCATGCAGATCAGGTGCTCTGACTCAAGTCTGACTGGAATAGCCACATGCTTGTTTTAGGGTTTTGACCAGTGGTGCAACTATGGGGTAGCAGTCCTTGGACCGGGAAGGGGGTGGCTGACAGGGAGGAGGGGCCCAAAACATCTTTCATCATCCACCTACACAGGGACTGAAAAGAAGGCAGAGTTTATAGAGGACATTGACACCTATCGGCTGCAGTGGGAGTGCCAGGTGCAATAGACCTGCACCCAATGGGGGAAGAGGTAAGCCCTGTCACTGCTGCTACACTGATATGTTGGTCTTATACAGCCAGAAAGCACAAGAGCTGGTCCTGGTGAAGGTGGAGAATGAAAGATGTCTGGGCACCTCCTCCCCACCTGGTATGGTGGGGGTCTAAATGTGGGAAGGGGTATGTACACTACTGATGCCAGAAGATGCCAGATGCCTGTTGATGCCAAAAGATCAACAGGACTGATATTGTTTAAAATGAAATACATTTGGTAACCTCCATGTCACTCTCACCTGGGGTTCCCTTTTAAGTGCTTTACAGAATATAAATAACCAATCTCCTGTCCCCCCGGGTTACATAAGTGCTCACAATCTTAATCACTTTTACATAACATACCAGTATGCTTTTGTTCATGTCCAGGGCTGGATTTACATCTTGGGAGCCTATAGGCACAGAAGTTCTCGTGCCCTAAACTTTGTCCTCCACCATACCCATGAACCTGTAGATCACAATTCTAACATGAGTTCTTATGCTGAACAGCGCTACAAGTCTGCTAGCTGTCCCCATTTCCCTAGGAAGCTCAGCCGTCACACCTAGAGCATGCAGTCCTCCATTCTCCCTGTTTAAAGTGTAGCATGCAGTAAAAACAAGTCTATGCAGAATGGGGGCCATGGAAATTTGGGCGTCGTAAGTAGCAGCTGGTACAGTAGAATATCAGTAAACTTGCCGATAGTCTACTTTTGGGCAGTGGTAATTTTGCTTGGTAACCTACTCCCCCATCGAAAATATCTGTGCTGCCTTCACCGTATTACAATAAAAATCAGGAGCCACAAAGGTTTGGACGCCCCATTAATTGTGGCTGAAAATAGAAACGTTGATGCCAGAAACGCCCAATAACAATAGCGGGTGCCAGGGCATTTACATTTATAGCCACAATTAATATAAGGGCCTATGGGTCACCCAAACTTTTAAGGTGCCTCCAGTGTCCAAATTTCCTGGTTCTGTTAAAATCTCCTCCGTGAATGCAGCCAAGACTCCTGTTAATGTTGCATTGCCTCTTCCAAACTTCACTTCCCTGACATTCTTCATCAGGGCTTGATCAGCGCCAACCTGCCAAAGAGCACCACCTCTACGAGGCTCTCCTCCTCTGTCCACCTCCTGCCTCTTTGCACTGCACCGATGCCCACCTTCCCCCCGCAAGCGAAGAAGTGCAGCCACACTGGGCGAGAATTACAGCACTAGCTGATTCACTCACTCACCTATCCGGGATCCGATCGACAGAGGTCCGATCATCTGAAACCCATCTGTCTCCTCTAAAGCACCGCCGCTCTCTACTACAGGTCAGGACATACAGAGCTCCGGCACTATAGAGGAGGCAGAAGGGCTCTGGATGACTGGACTTCTATCACTTGGATCCCGGATAGGTGGGCTTGGGGGCATGATATTGGTATCTGATCTGTGGGGGTATAATATCTACATCTGATCTGGGGGGACATGTCATGTGCATTTCATCTGCGGGAGACGGGATATCTGAACATGTTCTATGTATTATATATCATACTGGATGTGTTTTATTTGATAAAATATAATAAAAATAATTGCAATTTTTTTACTGTTGGTAGCAGGTCATTTAAAAATGCCAGAAATTGCATTTGATGGGCCCAATTCAAATAAAAAGTACCATACATTGAAAGTATATCAAATGCGGAACTTTAATATTGTAGCATTTAGTAAACTGACCTTTGTCCCCAGTTCACTTCTCATAGGGAAGGCAACGCTTCAGATCCGGCAACCATAGCAAAGGTAAAAACATTGTGGCATTTTTGAGGTACTAATAGTGAGGAGGAGGTACCATTTATTTTTAACATCAGGGAGCAAAAATATTACGGGTAAAAAACCCTTGTTTTACCTTTAAAAAAATAAAAAATAAAAAAAAATAAATACAATATATATATATATATATATATATATATATATATATATATATATATGTATATATATATATATATATATATATATATATATATATATATATATACACAGTATATATATATATATACAGTATACATATATATATATATATATATATATATATATATATATATATACAGTATATGTATGAAATAACTTAGTATAGGTTTAAAATTGCAATGAGGTTTACTTTACAAAGTAAAAAAGATTTCATGGGAAACAACAAACAGATTATGCTACCGGTCTCAAGATGCTTATTTGGTCCATCAATAAGTTTAGTAAGCAGCTTCTGCAGATGAAGGTGTACAGTATTTATATATAACTGGAGACATTTGCCAGCTGTCCAGAACATCTCTTACAATTCTCCAGGAAGGATGGAAACATCTGTTCCTGACCAGGATGTGAGAGTCTGTGCAAGCTGTACAGCTGATGGAGAGGCACAGCACAGTCACACTCTAAGCACCAAGGGACAATACATCTCATCATGACTGCGTGTCCAGCATTATTTACTATACAGTCACTTTACAGACATCCATTAATCAGCATCCCCTTCAGAATACTATTATCCAGCAATCATTTCCACATAACACAGTGCTGCCCTATGCCATGATATCATTTATTTCATCATTTAGGTCAAAGTTTTTAAAGTGCTGGCCCTCTATGATATCCTTGGCTCATGATATGTACAGTACAATAGTTACGGAAGTGGCTTCAATCATTTGTAATGAAGTTTCCCAAACAATGCTCAGTCTTCAGTGGGGATGGACATACAGTGGGATGCGAAAGTTTGGGCAGCCTTGTTAATAGTCATGATTTTCCTGTATGATAAAAAATGTCAGCGTAGCATATGCCGCAAAAGGGGGTAGCGGGCAGGAAGGGGGTGTTGGGCACAGCGGTGGGGAGGGGGGTCGGACCCCCCTGGGTCCCCCATGTGCGCTCCCCCTCCAGCTTAAGTTTGCGGCGGGGAGGGGGGTCGGACCCCCCCCCCTCAGCTGGGACCCCCATCTGCGCTCCCCCTCAAGCTTAAATTCAGCAGCAGCCGCCGCTATTAGTAAGAGGCAGCGGGCGGGATGACTCACCTCTTCCGCGTTCCAGCGTGCGTTCCACTGTCGCCTTTTCCTGCAATGGACGGCATTGCAGGAAGTGACGACAGTGGAACGCACGCTGGAGCGCTGAAGAGGTGAGTCATCCCTGCCTGCTGCCTCTTACTAATAGCAGCGGCTGCTGCTGAATTTAAGCTTGAGGGGGAGCGCAGATGGGGGTCCCAGGTGAGGGAGGGGGGTCCGACCCCCCTCCCCGCCGCTGTGCCCAATACCCCCTTTCCTGCCCGCTACCTCCTCCAGCTCGGCGGCCCCCCACCCACGGCTGGGGCAGGGGGGGGGGGGGGGGGCGGCGAAAAGTCTAGGACCGGCCCTGGGGGCAGGGCGCTACTTCTTCTTCTTGCTTCAAGGTTGAAGCAGGTAGCATATTTTATATATAGATAGGAGACACACACAGTGATATTTGAGAAGTAAAATTAAGTTTATTAGATTTACAGAAAGTGTGCAATAATTGTTTAAATAAAAATAGGCGGGTGCATAAATTTGGGCACTGTTGTTATTTTATTGATTTCAAAACCTTTAGAACTCATTATTGGAACTCAAATTGGCTTGGTAAGCTCAGTGACCCCTGACCTACATACACAGGTGAATCCAATTATGAGAAAGACTATTTAAAGGGGTCAGTTGTAAGTTTCCCTCCTCGTTTAGTTATCTCTGAAGAGTAGCAACATGGGGGTCTCAAAACAACTCTCAAATGACCTGAAGACAAAGATTGTTCACCATCATGGTTTAGGGGAAGGATACAGAAAGCCGTTTCAGAGATTTCAGCTGTCTTTTTCCACAGTTAGGAACATATTGAGGAAATGGAAGACCACAGACTCAGTTCAAGTTAAGGCTCAAAGTGTCAGACCAAGAAAAATCTCGGATAGACAGAAGCGATGAATAGTGAGAACAGTCAGAGTCAACCCACAGACCAGCACCAAAGACCTACAACATCATCTTGCTGCAGATGGAGTCACTGTGCATCATTCAACCATTCGGCGCACTTTACACAAGGAGATGCTGTATATGAGAGTGATGCAGAGGAAGCCCACAGTACAAACAGAGCCGCTTGGCGCTTGAGGTATGCTAAAGCACATTTGGACAAGCCAGCTTCATTTTGGAATAAGGTGCTGTGGAGTGATGAAACTAAAATTGAGTTATTTGGGCATAACAAGGGGTGTTATGCATGTAGGAAAAAGAACACAGGATTCCAAGAAAAACACCTGCTACCTACAGTAAAATATGGTGGTGTTTCCATCATGCTGTGGGGCTATGTGGCCAGAGCAGGGACTGGGAATCTTGTCAAAGTTGAGGGACGCATGGATTACACTCAGTATCAGCAGATTCTGGAGACCAATGTCCAGGAATCAGTGACAAAGCTGAAGCTGCGCCAGGGCTGGATCTTTCAACAAGACAACGACCCTAAACACTACTCAAAATCCACTAAGGCGTTCATGCAGAGGAACAAGTACAATGTTCTGGAATGGCCATCTCAGTCCCCAGAGCTGAATATAATTGAAAATCTGTGGTGTGAGAGAGCAGTCCATGATCGGAAGCTATCAAACCTGAATAAACTAGAGATGTTTTGTAAAAAAGAATAGTCGAAGATACCTTGAACCAGAATCCAGACTCTCATTGGAACCTACAGGAAGCGTTTGGAAGCTGTAATTTCTGCAAAAGGAGGATTTACTAAATATTGATTTCTTTTCTTTTATGTGGTGCCCAAATTAGGCACCTGCCTAATTTTGTTTAAACAATTATTGCACATTTTCAGTAAATCTTATAAACTTCATTTCACTTCTCAAATATCACTGTGCATGTCTCCTATATGATATATTTAACTGACATTTTTTATTGTAACATCCAATGATTTATACAGGAAAATCATGACGATTAACAAGGTTGCCCAAACTTTCGCATCCCACTGTATATAAAGCAATGTTCGTGACGTCAGAGTAAATATCTAGGGGTGTTAAGGTACACGTTATAGAATTTAGATTATTTAAATATGCTTATCATTGCTCAAAAAAAATTGTAACTAAATATACACAATCATTAACCCTCAGCTCTAAAAACACATGCACAACTTACCACTCTATATTTACAGTATATACTCACATATAAGCCAACTCGCGTATAAGCAGAGGTACCCACTTTTCCCACAGAGACCAGGAGAAAGTGATTGACTCGCATATAAACCCCCTCCACAGTAGCCAGATGTAACCCGGTACAAGTCATTCCCTTTGTCCATAGGCAGGATGATACAGCTGTGTCTTAAGCTGCCACTAGATGCCGTCATAGATATAAGACACAGCAATTTTTACACAAGAAAAATCCACGATCGTTGCACTGCTGACACGTTGCATGCACACTCCGCTCCACAAGCTAAGGGACACAGGTATTCTTGAGCAGCGCACTCTGCACACCATGTTGCAGGGGATGGAGGCACAGACACAGCAGGGAGCAAGCTGGCAGAGCAGGATCACTAGTGAAAGATCCTTACGCTCCTCTGCCAGTAACAAAACCTGCTCCTCCATCCGTTCTACTTCACTGACTTGCATATAAGCCGAGGGGATAACTTTTCAGCACAGTTTTTAAGCTGAAAAATTAGGCTTATATGTGAGTATATAAGGTAATATGTATGTAACCTTTATTAACCTCTTGAGGTCTGCAGGGCTAAACCCCCCTAGTGACCAGGCCATTTTTAGTGAAATTGGCCACTGCAGCTTTAAGGCCAAGCTGCAGGGCCGCACAACACAGCACACAAGTGATTCCCCCCCCCCCCTTTTCTCCCCACCAACGGAGCTCTCTGTTGGTGTGGTCTGATCGCTCCCCCCATGTTTATTTTTTTAATATAAATGTTATTGTAACTTTTTTTTCATTAAAAAACCCTGTTTCTTTAAAAATGTTCCCTCCCTCCCTCCCTCCCCACAGCCGGCCAGTTACGGCGATCGGCTGTCATAGGCTTCTGCCAATCGCTCTCTTGTCCCCCAGGGGGACAGTCGTGTCCCACGGCTGTCCCCAGTGCAGCGCTGCTGCTGATCGCAGCGCTGCACAGTGTAAATAGACGGCGATCACGCCATCTAACAGTCTCCCAAGCGGCAATAGCTGCTCGGAGACTGAAGGCGGGGCGGAGCTCCGCCCCCCAAGCAGGAGATGCGCGCGCAGCCTGCGCGCGATCTCCTGCAAAACAGAGCCCCAGGACTTTACGCCAATCAGCGTTAGGCGGTCCTGGGGCTGCCGCCGCGGCCACGCCCATCGGCGTGACGTGGGCGGCAAGAGGTTAAGAAATGGAAAACTCAATAAAAATGTATTGGAAAAAAAAAACACATCCACAGCAAGCTACAACTCCAGTAACAATTAAAACAACTAGGTTGCAAAATTGTATTTGGTTGCAAAATTGGGTGGAGATTAGCTTCCAAAATGCTCTGTGGCAGCATATTGTACTAGAGTCTAGTAACTAGACCAAATCACCATCATTGTGGTTCCCGCTGTAGATTTTGTTCCTACTTTACCTACATTAGTCAGCAAGCAAGCATACACTTCATGCTCTTGAACCTGAAATCCAAACTGAGACAGTGTAAGGTTCTATCTTTAAAGGATACATCCAAGCTATAAAAAAAAAGATCCACTTACCTGGGGCTTCCTCCAGCCCGTGGCAGCCATCCTGTGCCCTCCAGTGGCTCCCGGTCTTCTCTGCTGGCGCAGCCGACCTCCCCAGGTCCAGTTCCAGGTTGGCTTCTTCTGCGCTCCACTGCCCGGGTCACGTGGTCTCTCCGACGTCATCAGGATGGTACTGCACAGGCGCAGTAGTGCACGGGCTGGAGGAAGCCCCAGGTAAGTGGATCTTTTTTTTAATTAGGTTGGATCGCTCCTTTAAAGGGGACACATGCATGCACATAAACCAGCCTTATTTCCCCAGGGAGGGAAAAACTGCACTACTCACACCATGATATAAAGGGGCTGTATTTACATAGTTACAAATGGACATGCAAGAGCAGTCATGCTCATGTCAGGCATGGCTAAACACCATAAAAACAAACAAACAATCAAACATATTTTCCTTGCTCGCACATTTTAATACACACATCAATTCGATGTGCATATCTGTAGCACTGTGTTCATTCAATAATTTGTGCGGGTTGTCCAGATAAATTAGACTAAAAGAGTGTCCTCTACTTTCAGTAGCTGCCTTGGGTAGCGCAAATGTCACTACAGAGGTAATAAGTCTGTATGGCTCAAAGAAAGGCGTGTTGTACAGACAGAAACTTGATGACATAAGCAAGACTCATGTAGATTTCAATAATTTGAAAATTGTACTGCTTCTCTTCTTTTTATATGATGCACAAAGGCCCGGGCTTTGGGTGGCTGCAGCCCAAGGGGCACCTAGACATGAAAGAAGGGTTGCTACACATGAAAGAGGAGGGTGAAAATGGGGAGTAACACATGAAAAAGGGAAATAGATGCTCAAGGGAGCTGTTCTTAAAAGAAAGGGTTGCTGTACATGGATGATACACATGAAAGAGGGAGCTGCGCATGGAATGGGAGGGGTGCTGCGGCACAAGAAAGGGGAGTCACAACATACTTGGCCTAGGGGCACAAAAAGTATAAATCTGTCCTTGCGAAGAGCTGCTCAACAGTATTGCTACCACTAATTGGGCTGGGAATCCCTCCTTCCAGAAGTGTGGGTGATTTCGGAAAGTTTGTGTACGACCAGAGCACTATCTGTGATGAAAGGAAGGAACCTATCCTGTTGCTGCCGCAGTTATATACCACATTTTCATACATACTGAAGGCTGCTGACAGATTGGCTTTAACCTGTCAAAAACTTTACACTGTCTCATAAATCGATTGATAACTTTCCACAAATTATGAGCAATGGGTCAGTGTAATGGATAGCGGAGATACGGCCGCAACAGCAAGCGCCATGGCGGCTATCTACGCGTCGCAGCCAGCGGTCTCCGCCACGCGGTTACACGATGGTGCTTTTCCTGGTCCTTCTATTGCTCATAGACTAAGGGCTACGCGCATGCGCGCCAGGCGACAGGACCTTTATGCAACTAGAAGGGGAGTCAGCTGATCAGGCGATCAGCTGACTCCAGCTATGCTCCGGATTGACTGAGTGACTGGGGCGGCGCTGTGGAGCGCTTGCAGTATATATAGGACAGGTCATTCAGTTGCTTCGTGTCTGCTGTTGCAAATGCTACGTGTTAGCACTTAGACCTAGTCAGATCCCAAAGTGTGCTAGAACCAGCAGGAGCTGGGGATCCACACTTAGCCAGATTCTGTTGATAGCTTAAAGTACTAATTGAAAAGTACTAATTGAATTGTATTATTTGTTATGACCTTCTGCTAGCCTGACTACTCTTCTGTTTACTGATCCTGTACCTTTGCCTTTCTGATATAGTTGCCGACTCTGCCTGAAACACTACTCTGATCTAGCTTTCTGTCTTTGTACCGTATCTGTCCGCTCGTTGCCAAACCTGCTTGTCTGACTCTCCTATCCTCACCAGTGAGCCTAGTCACTGGTGAGGGATTCTCTGCCAGTATCACCTGCTTCACCGGTGAATACTAGCTGCAGTACTATCTGAATCACCTGCTCCTCAGGTGATCAGTAGCTGCAGTACAGTCTGAATCACCTGCTTCTTAGGAGATTACTAGCTGCAGTACTATCTGAATCACCTGCTCCTCAGGTGGTCAGTTGCTGCAATACCTGCTTCTCAGGTGAATAGTCACTACAGTACTATCCTCTCTACCTGCCCTTCAGGTGATAGTGGCTACAGTACAGTCTGAATCACCCATTCCTCGGGTGATCAGTACACTTGTTGTAACATAGTTCCACCCGCTCCTCGGGTGAACTATCTCACAATTGTCTGTATCTCCAGCTTGCTGGAGTTTGTATTCCTGTGTTATATAGATATACTCCTATCTCCCAGCTCCTCTGGGAATAGCGAGTATCTCTATCATTACTGTTGCACCAAACACATACCCTCACATTGGTTGTCCTGGTCCTGGCTATACCAGTATTATTGGTGATTCTGCAGATCACACATAATCAGGTAAGCGTCTGTATTATTGGTGATACTGCAGATCACAAACACTGGTCCACATGACAGCCCAGGAGCCCCAGGTCTCTCTCACTCGCTGGGGCCCCCAAACCACCATGCGACACCTAGAGGGAAGTGTGGGCAAGCCCTGGACCTCTCACCTCCAGGAAACTCACCCCACCACCTCTAAACTGAATGCCAACTGCAACAAACACAATTGCTAACTTCCAGCTAGAGCAATATCCTGCCTCTATCTGGCCAGCAGACGCCAGTCAGCCAATCAGGTGTACTGTCATACACCCTTTGCCTGCTGTACCAAATCCAGCAGGAACTACATAAATTAGCATTCAGGTGGAAGGCTTCGGTTGGACGCAATCGTGAATTGCATCGTTTACAGGGACGCCCCGTGTAGGCACATCTCCCACATGGTCCCCTCCCTAACCACTCACCTGTCAACTGCATCCTAGAAGCTGCAAAAAAGAAATTTAAAATCACAAACACTGGTCCACATGACAGCCCAGGGGCCCCAGGTCTCTCTCACTCGCTGGGGCCCCCAAACCACCCCCGGGCTGTCATGTGGACCAGTGTTTGTGATTTTAAATTTCTTTTTTGCAGCTTCTAGGATGCGGTTAACAGGTGAGTGGTTAGGGAGGGGATAGTGTGGGAGATGTGCCTACACGGGGCGTCCCTGTAAACGATGCAATTCACGATTGCGTCCAACCGAATCCTCCCACCTGAATGCAAATTTATGTAATTCCTGCTAGATTTGGTACAGCAGGCAAAGGGTGTATGACAGTACACCTGATTGGCTGACTGGCGTCTGCTGGTCAGATAGAGGCAGGATATTGCTCTAGCTGGAAGTGAGCAATTGTGTTTGATACTGCAGATCACCAATAATCAGAGAAATCTGTTCTCACTGACACCAATCATTACAGTCAGTAATTAGTTCAGTTGGAAGTGGTGGCAAACATAGATCACATTTGAGCAGCAAAAGTGGAGATTTATACTACAGAAGAAAACCATTTGAAGTGGAAATTTTCATCAGTTGAAATTAAATTTAATGTAAAATGTAACTGAAATCAAAAGCTTTAATTTTATTATTATTTAGCATTTTTATAATGCAAAACCACAAGTGCGGTTGGAGACAGAGGAACAGGACCCTGAGGAACCAAGGCATCCTGGGATAACGCGATCAGGGCCGGATTTACCATAAGGCACTGTAGGCACGTGCCTACAGGCGCCTGATGATGGAGAGGCGTCTCACTCCCCTCCCTAAATGCCTCCCTCCCACCTTACCTATGTAGAGTCCTGAGCAGAGTGTAAATGAGATTTTACTCACTCACTCTCTGCATTCCACTGCTGAGATCTGCTTTCAGTCGGGGACACCTCTAGCTACCTAATACTTGGGGGCACCCCTAGCTACTTAATACTGAAGATTGCTCTGGCTACCTAATACTAAGGAACACCTGTAGCTACCTATGATGGGGAAGGGAAGTAAGGGAGAAGTGACAGCTGGGCCAGCCAGCAAACTTGCGTTGCGGTCCACCGGGCGTTTTTAGGAGGACAAAGTCTAGGGTGCCAGGACATCTGTGCCTATAGGCTCCTGTGATGTAAATCCAGCCCTGAACACAATATATTACCAGTCTAATAGTGGTCAAATACAACTTGGTGAGTTTGTTTCCTGAAGAGTGTCCATGGTGGCAGTGTTAATCTGTATGATTTTAACGTGTATGGAAGAGTTAATTGATTTCTTAAAGTGGCATATAGTGATCGCACAAACTGGCTGGATGTAGCTTTTTATGGACTTGTTGCACATATACTGTATTGAGTCAAATATGGTTTTCATGTATATACTGTATATATTTTCTGCATAAACGTGAGTTTCTTTGGTGCAAGCGCCCCAGGAGTGAGACCTAAGGGGGGGGGGGGAGTAAGCCTGCTCTGGGGCCCTGGACACCTACCATATTTTTTGGACCATAAAAGTGGGGGGAAAAGTCACTGCATCTTATGGTTTGAATACTACTTTGGGACTAGCGCCAGGCGTTCCCTCCCACTCATCCATGCTGCAGCAGTCTGCTGCCTGGATCACTCACCCTCCGCAGCAGAAAACAGCTGAGCCAGCCTTGTGGCGTTTTGGCCAATCATCAGGCTGGGTGGCGATGCCAATCATGGCCTTCTTCACTGTAATAGAACCCGCTGGTCTTGAGGGCGGGATAATTTCCTCCATCATTGCAGCCAAGTGATTGGCCCCGTGCGTCTGTCATGTACGAACTTGGGGACTGGTTCCCCATCTGCTCATCTGTGATTGCTGCTGGGGAAGCTGGGCCTCATTACTCTAGTCTACCTGATCCTGTGGCCCGGCTACTTCCTGCACAAGTTTAAAGTGCATCCATGTCCCCAACAAGTGTCTGCTGCTGCCCATTACCCGCTGTGTGCCCCATGTCCTCATCCCACTGCTTCTCCCAGCACAGGAAAAATGTGTCTTCCACCTTTTACTACACACTGCTGTCTATCACTCACTACAGCCATTACTGGGGATCCTGCTCCCTGTCACTGGGGACCCTGAGTCCATCAAGCCCCTTATCACAGGAGACCTGACACCCTACCCCATTACTGGGCACACAAAGTCCATCATGCCCTACACAGGAAAAACAGAGGGGGACAGAGGTGGATACAGGAAGGACAGAGGAGAACACAGAGGGACACAATATACAAGGGAGATACAATAATTGTGGGGATTCACAAGACGCCCCTGCACCATGGATGCACCAAGATAAGTATATTTTTTCCCCGGTTTTTGTTCTCCAAACCTAGGTGCGTCTTATAGTCCAAAAAATACGGTAATTCTGCATTACACTTTGGGGGGTGGGGAGTGCTGGACAGGTCAGGTCAGTTGAGCCTAATGTTGGTTTGCCCAGGGCCCCATTTTGGCTAGAACTGGCCCTGGCTGGGCCAACTAGTGTCCTCTGAGTACACATTGCTTGATACGACTTCTACTGTCAATGGGCATTTAGCGAATAAGGTGCATATTTCTGTCAAATTTGAGTCATTTATATTTTGTTCTTTTTTATTGTGTAAGGATATATTATTATTTTAGCACTAACCTAGTATAAATATTTTGTTTACTGTGCAATAAATGTACAATATATTTACATGTTATTGAAAACTGCCGCAAAAAAGTAACATCTTTTCTTTCTCATTATCTACTTGATTGCTACATATTTGTATTCCATTTGTGTATTGCTATAGATTTATTTTTTATGCAGCAGCAGGATATTATCTGATGTTATCGGAAATGTGATGGAGAATATGATGGCGCTACAACACTTAAAGAGAACCTGTACTGAGTAAAAATATTTAAAATAAGCACATGAGGTAACTTCAAATGAACATTACACAGTTACCTTGCCATCAGTTCCTCTCAGAAGCTCACCATTTATTTCTGACAATAATCCCTTACAGTTCTGACAATATTTTGTCAGATCTGAAATATATCAGTTGCTGTCAGTAAAATATCAGTTGCTGTCAGTTATAGCTGAGAGGAAAACTGATGTACCAGGTAATGTTTATGTTTCCCTATGGCTCAAGTGGGCGATGTTACAGTTTAACTGTATGCTGACCAGAAAGCTGTTATGGGTAATGGCTATTTTCAAAATGGAGGACGGAAAATTCCCTTGATCACAGTGAACAAACAGGACGCGGGAGAGGAGAAAGAAACTGAGGAGTAGACTACACGGGAGGTAAGTGTGACTTGTGTATGCTTATTTTGACTTTTATTTTCAGCTCAGGTTTTCTTTAAGTATGCATATTACAAATAAGTATTTTGTTATTATTATTATTATTAATAAAATGCAAGTCATTTTTATATTTCTACCCAGCAGAATACGAGCCGTATTGCTCAGGAGGTAATGCATTTAATGACATAAAAAAATTGGAAATGTCAATCCAGAACATAAAAAAATAAATAAAAAATAAAGTGGTTGGGTCACACTGGGGAACAAACACTTAAAATGGTTGAGGGGGGCAATAGAGTTTCTTACCATTTCTCTGGCAGTGGGGTGTCACAGAAATCAAAGGAGGTTTATTGGCAGAGCCTCTAGTGATATGACGAAGTGCAATGTAAAAATAGATCGCTTTCAGTGATGGCTTTAAATTGTACTATGAGATGTAACATCAGGCCCTGCTGGATGTCCCTTGTCATTAAATGTATAGTGGCATTGTTGCCTGACTGCAGTATTATAAAAGCAATTAGGTGCATAAGCTAACTATTTCTGGACTCATAAAAGACATAATTGTTTAACATCAGAAATAAGTTTTTCCTCTCCAGGTAAAATGCAGTTTTATATGCTACAATCAGCATTGACTACCAGTATTCCCTGAATCAAAGTGCATTATCATTTTAGGGTTTTATATACATAATGAAATGCTCTGAAATTAAGGCATTCAAGCAATCCTTTGACAAGCATTTATGCTCACATATCAATTTGCCTGTAGGTATTGTAAGCACCAGTAAAACTATCTTATAGCTTCTGCATAAAACATCCCCTAATAACTTGTGCAGATATGAAAGCTTAACAAGCTCATCAAAGCTAAGGATTGAAGTTTGAAGTGAAACTGTATTTAGCAAGGTCATTTGGCAACCTTAGTATTTTCTGCCACACTTGGTGAAACTGATATTTGTTGGCCGAACTGTGGGCTCAGCTTTGTCTTTACCTGGTGCAGGTATCCTGTATAGATTTTGATTAAAAAAGAAAGAAAATCCCTTGATCACTGATGAGACAGTGCGACATGAGCACTTAAAGTGCTGCTTCTAGCTCTGTAACTAAGCATGCTCAATAAGACGCAAATCATTTTGAGTTGATACAGCATTATGCAACTTTATATGTATGCAAATTTATGTAGCTTGAACATGAACCAATCAAATCCTGCTAAAGGTAACATTTTTAAAAATAATGGAGGAAGCAAGCATTGTTGGCTTGCGAAACGGCTGTTAGACTTTTTGCCTGTATTATGGTGTCTGTTACTACGGGGATGGAATAAATTAACAATTGCAACGCAGTTGGTGCCCGGTCATCTTTTTCTTTTTGGTGAATCTGACATTTCTCTTAACTGGAGGCACAGTGAGTCTTTGCTGAGGACGCCCCAGTGGGTGCTAGTAAAAAAGGGTGCACAGAATAGTGGACAAAAAGGGCTCCGCCATAGACTGCAATGCAAAATGTCGGCTATTCGGCGCCCCACAGGAAAAAAGGGTGCCCGAAATAGCGGTTACAGGGATCGTGTTAACAAAATTTTTCATTTACAGAATAAGGTTTATAACAAATATCGTTTACAAGTTCGTTTTGAGTTTGTGTTATACTTATTTTTTCGTTTTTAAATTTCGCTTATATCAATTTTTACTTTCGCTTACAAAAGTATAACAACTAAATTTTCGTTTACACTTCTTTGATCATTCAAAAATTCGTTTTCATATGTATAATACGTAAATACCGATTTCAACCTTATTGTATTAGAAATACATTGCTTTTGGTATTAACTTTGTTTTTACACTTATAATGCGTTGATTATAGTTACTAAAATATCGCTTTTAATATTACTGTTATTTTAAGGTTGTTTTTATACTTATAATGCGTTCATTAAAGTTACTAAAATATCGCTTTTTTTTTTTCAAATAAAATTTTTATTGATGCACTCACATGATACAGAACATTAAACGGTTCAAATTGCACAGTGGTAGAGCAAATACACAATGTTGATTTTATCCAATTATAAGAGCATAAGACAAGTATAGTAGTCACGTGAAACAGGAGGTGCATTTGAAGTGACGAGATTAATCATAACATTATATCCTATTATTATTAACATCAAAACCTCAGTAGTTGTTCTATAAACTTGTTATCTAGAATCATATTGGCAAACATATGTTTTCCTGATTATCAGAGTAAACCTGAACATATCTCCAGAACACTTCTTTACCTCAGACACAGCAACTAACGTATCCCCTTCCAAACTCCCACCCTAACCCCAACCGTAGCCGCCTTCACCCCCCCCCCTCCCCAACTCCTCGCTAATAATCCTGGTTGTCCCCTCGTCTCATCCTGTTCTTGCTTCAACTAGTGTTGGGCGAACATCTAGATGTTCGGGTTCGGGCCGAACAGGCCGAACATGGCCGCGATGTTCGGGTGTTCGACCCGAACTCCGAACATAATGGAAGTCAATGGGGACCCGAACTTTTGTGCTTTGTAAAGCCTCCTTACATGCTACATACCCCAAATTTACAGGGTATGTGCACCTTGGGAGTGGGTACAAGAGGAAAATTTTTTTAGCAAAAAGAGGTTTTAGTTTTTGAGAAAATCGATTTTAAAGTTTCAAAGGGAAAACTGTCTTTTAAATGCGGGAAATGTCTGTTTTCTTTGCACAGGTAACATGCTTTTTGTCGGCATGCAGTCATAAATGTAATACATAGAGGTTCCAGGAAAAGGGACCGGTAACGCTAACCCAGCAGCAGCACACGTGATGGAACAGGAGGAGGGTGGCGCAGGAGGAGAAGGCCACGCTTTGTGAGACACAACAACCCAGGCCTTGCATGAGGACAAGAAGCGTGCGGATAGCATGCTTTGTACCGCCATGCAGTCATAAATGTAATAAAGATAAGTGGTTCAATAAACAGGGACCACGCGGCAACGCTAACCCAGCAGCAGTAGACGTGATGGAACAGGAGGAGGCGCAGGAGGAGAAGGCCACGCTTTGTGAGACACAACAACCCAGGCCTTGCATGAGGACAAGAAGCGTGCGGATAGCATGCTTTGTACCGCCATGCAGTCATAAATGTAATAAAGATAAGAGGTTCCATAAACAGGGACCGGCAACGCTAACCCAGCAGCAGCAGCAGCAGCACACGTGATGGAACAGGAGCAGGCGCAGGAGGAGAAGGCCACGCTTTGTGAGACACAACAACCCAGGCCTTGCATGATGTACCGCCATGCAGTCATAAATGTAATAAAGATAAGTGGTTCAATAAACAGGGACCACGCGGCAACGCTAACCCAGCAGCAGCAGACGTGATGGAACAGGAGGAGGCGCAGGAGGAGAAGGCCACGCTTTGTGAGACACAACAACCCAGGCCTTGCATGAGGTACCGCCATGCAGTCATAAATGTAATAAAGATAAGTGGTTTCTGGCTGTTCCTCCATTGACCTTTGAAAGGTGGAAGTTTGTTGGGCTGGGAATAGCTCCTGCGAATACCCCATTGTGTCCTGAGGTAATTCATCGGACTGGTTATCTGGCAGTTGTGTGCGTGGTGTCGCTGCCGGTTGTGTCAGCTTTGTGCCCACTGGCTCCTTGTAACTGGCTGAGGACTCGGACCTCGTGCGTGATGTGCTGGTGCTGCTTAACCCACTGCTGGACGCTTGAGAGGTCATCCAAGTAATTATCTGGTCCTGTTCTTTTGGATCTGTGAGGGTTGTTGTCCTGGACAACATGGGCGGTATTGAGTGTGTTTTCTTGTGTGCTCCCCTGTGGCCTGTACGTGAACCGTCAGGGGAAACACCTCTTCCCTTGCCCCTTCCTCTTTTACCGGATTTCTTCCTCATTTCACTTATCCTTACAGTACACGCTGACTGGCAGCAGTACAGTGGCAGTACAGAAATGCTATACAGTACCACTATTCCCAGCAGCGACACAGAGCACAATGCTATACAGTGGCGGGTGAGCGGTGTACCACTATTCCCAGCAGCGACACAGAGCACAATGCTATACAGTGGCAGGTGAGCGGTGTACTACTGTTCCCAGGCCCAGCAGACACAGAGTGGAAGTAAACACAATGCTATATAGTCTGGCTGAGCGGTGTACACAGAGTGGCAGTACACACAATGCTATAAAGTCTGGCTGAGCGGTGTACACAGAGTGGCAGTACACACAATGCTATATAGTCTGGCTGAGCCGTGTACACAGAGTGTCAGTAAACAATGCTATATATAGCGTGGCTGAGCGAGGTACACAGTGGCAGTACACACAATGCTATATAGTCTGGCTGAGCGGTGTACACACAGTGTCAGTAAACAATGGTATATAGTCTGGCTGAGCGGTGTACACAGAGTGTCAGTAAACAATGGTATATAGTCTGGCTGAGCGGTGTACACAGAGTGGCAGTAAACAATGGTATATAGTCTGGCTGAGCGGTGTACACAGAGTGGCAGTACACACAATGCTATATAGTCTGGCTGAGCGGTGTACACAGAGTGGCAGTACACACAATGCTATATAGTCTGGCTGAGCGGTGTACACAGAGTGGCAGTACACACAATGCTATATAGTCTGGCTGAGCGGTGTACACAGAGTGGCAGTACACACAATGCTATATAGTCTGGCTGAGCGGTGTACACAGAGTGGCAGTACACACAATGATATATAGTCTGGCTGAGCCGTGTACACAGAGTGGCAGTACACACAATGCTATATAGTCAGGCTGAGCCGTGTGCACAGAGTGTCAGTAAACAATGGTATATAGTCTGGCTGAGCGGTGAACACAGAGTGGCAGTAAACACAATGCTATATATAGCGTGGCTGAGCGAGGTGCACAGTGGCAGTACACACAATGCTATATAGTCAGGCTAAGCCGTGTACACAGAGTGTCAGAAAACACAATGCTATATATAGCGTGGCTGAGCGAGGTGCACAGTGGCAGTACACACAATGCTATGTAGTCTGGCTGAGCTGTGTACACAGAGTGGCAGTAAACACAATGCTATATATAGCGTGGCTGAGCGAGGTACACAGTGGCAGTACACACAATGCTATATAGTCAGGCTAAGCCGTGTCCACAGAGTGTCAGAAAACACAATGCTATATATAGCGTGGCTGAGCGAGGTGCACAGTGGCAGTACACACAATGCTATATAGCCAGGCTAAGCCGTGTACACAGAGTGTCAGAAAACACAATGCTATATATAGCGTGGCTGAGTGAGGTACACAGTGGCAGTAAACAATGCTATATATATAGTGTGGCTGAGCGAGCGGTGTACTACTGTTCCCAGCAGCGACACACAATGACTGGGGGGGACCCTGGCTAGCGTGGCTGGAGAGCGAACTACCCTGCCTGCCTACCCAAAGCTAAACCCACAGACAAATGGCAGAGATATGACGTGGTTCGGGTATTTATTTACCCGAACCACGTGACCGTTCGGCCAATCAGAGCGCGTTCGGGCCCGAACCACGTGACCCGTTCGGCCAATCACAGCGCTAGCCGAACGTTCGGGGAACGTTCGGCCATGCGCTCTTAGTTCGGCCATGTGGCCGAACGGTTTGGCCGAGCACCGTCAGGTGTTCGGCCAAACTCGAACATCACCCGAACAGGGTGATGTTCTGCAGAACCCGAACAGTGGCGAACACTGTTCGCCCAACACTAGCTTCAACAACCTCTAGTTTACCCAGGGTTCCAGCCACCTTGTGTAGCAAATACCACAATGTGTTTTCAAATGGTTTCATGGCATGGTATATCTGCGCTGGGTCTAGACAAATTTCCATATATTTTCTCCATGTTTTGAAAAATCTTGCCATTCGTTTTTTATTGCCCTTTTCCAGCTGCAAAGATTCCATAAACATAATATGATGCACTAATTCCTTTACTAAAGCACATGGGGGTGGTGAAGAATCTATCCAATGCTTTAATATAGCTTTCTGTGTGGCCAACAGGTATAAGTGCTCAAATTTAGATATCATAGGTGGATTTTTGTCAGGTTGTGATTTAGATGCATGTAATACACAAAACATTAAATCAGCTTTTCTTTTATAACTCGTTACTCTATTCATTGTCTTTACAGAGTTCTCCCATACTATTTGTATATGTGGGCAAAACCACAGCATGTGATCCAAATTAGGATTAGGGTCCTTGCATTTTGGGCATACTCTCAAGCCCTCAGGGGTGGAGTCTCCTTCATGCTTATATGGGCCTTTAATCGGTATATATGCTCTATGTAAAATTTTTAAAAACATTTCTCTCCAGTCTTCACTTAAGATTGCTTTCCTCACTGCCATCCAACTGTCTTGTAATATTTCAGTGCTTTGTTCTAGGTCAATAGTTAATAATTCTGCCCATCTTCTCAAGTGTGTGGTGTTTTTCCTAGTGGGTGGAGTGGTATCTCTTATAAGTGCGTATATCCAAGATAGAGATCTCTGTTCTTTTGGGTGAGCTATGATATCTTCAAAGGTCATGTGTACTTTTAACTTTCCCTTTTTGCCTAGGATGCTGGAAAAAAAACTGTCTACTTGGGTAAAATAAAATCCATGAGAGGACAGACTGGGAAATTTAACAATCACCTCATTAAAGGACATGAGAGACATATCCTTTCGAAGAGCATCGCCCAAGTTAACTAGACCCACTCTAGACCAGTGAGCGAAGGCCGAATGCAGTAGTCCTGGTGTAAACCCTGGGTTATTTAATAATGAGAACCCAGGAGAAATATGTCCCTCTAAACCTAGTTTCTTCCTTATTTCCCTCCAGCTTATGATTGTATCTCTGATGATAAGGTTCTGTTTAACATATTGTGGGAGTTTACTTAATTTAGTGTGTAAAATTCCTTGGAAAGAGAAAGGAGCTATCAATACTTTCTCTAAAGTCGTGTTAGTGACATAGGAAGTATCTCCCATCCAGTCTCGAACATGCCTAAAGATAGATGCCAGATTATATGACCGGATATCTGGAATGTTTAAGCCTAGGCGGGAGACAGGGGCCTTCAACTTTGATAGAGCAATTCGTGGTTTTCTGGAGCTCCACAAGAATTTTACAAAAGCACTTTCCATGCGTTGGATGTCTTTATGTTTTATGAGAATGGGCAAAGTTTGGATAGGATATAATAGTCTGGCGAAACTCATCATCTTTATCAGATGAACTCTTCCTGCAAGGGATATTGGTAACTGTTCTTTTAAAATTTTTGTGATGACTGGAGAGAAATTAAGGCCGTACACTTGTGTTATATCTCTAGGGATCTTAATGCCCAGATATACAATATAAGATGAAGCTTGCTTAAAGCAAGTGTGGAGTAAAGGGCTTGCTCTATGATTTCCATTAAGATATAGTAAATCACTTTTGTGGTAGTTAATGGACAGACCCGACACATTGCCAAAGCTGTTTATAAAATCAATAATCTGCGGTAGATCCCTGTTAGGTTTGGCCATGTAGAGTAATATGTCATCCGCAAACAAGGAGGAATACACAGTCTGTGGGCCCATCCGAATTCCCTCGAAAACAGTCGATAGGGCAATTGCACGAGACAGGGGCTCTAAGGCTAAATTAAATAGTAAAGGAGAAAGCGGGCAGCCCTGTCTCGTGCCCCTACCCAGGGAAATCGAAGAGCCCAGAGATCCTGGGATGGCAATCCTGGCAGTACGGCTAGTGTACACCAACCTAATATAGGTAAGAAAATTACCTTGGAATCCATAGGATTCAAGGACTGTAAATAGCCATGACCATTCGATGCTTAAAATATCGCTTTTAATGTTACTGTTATTTTAAGATTTCTAATGCTTGTAAGGCTATCTATTGCAGCGTTTTTCAACCGCTGTGCCGCGGCACACTAGTGTGCCGCGGGATGTTTCCTGGTGTGCCGTACAGGTCTGGCCTCTCGCCAGACCTGTTCCTACTGTAGGGTGCAGGAGGGGGGAGGCAGCGCTAGAAGGAGGGGCAGTGGAGGCAGTGGTGGGGAGGGGGGAAATATCCCCCCCTCCCTCACCTGGGACCCCTCCTTCTGCCTCTCTCCCCCTCCATTTAGCGGTGGCAAGCGTGGGCTCGGCGGAGGGGAGGCATGTGGAGGAGGCATGCGGAGAATTACTCACCACTTCCGCATTCCAAGCGCCGGCAGCATCATGTCGTCAGATCTCTGCCTTCAATGCCGCCCACTGTGCTTCCTGATTAGCGGAAGCACAGTGGGCGGCATTGAAGGCGGAGATCTGTGACGACATGACGCTGCTGGCGCTTGGAACGTGGCGTGGTGAGTAATTCTACGCATGTCTCCTCGCCGCCGAGCCCGCACTTGCCACCGCTAAATGGAGGGGGAGAGAGGCAGAAGGAGGGGTCCCAGGTGAGGGAGGGGGGGATATTTCCCCCCTCCCCACCGCTGCCTCCACTGCCCCTCCTTCTAGCGCTGCTTCCCCCCTCCTGGGTATCTATACTGGGGGGAACTGTACTAGCTATACTGGGGGCAATTAAACTAGCTATACTGGGGGCAACTAAACTAGCTATACTGGGGGCAACTAAACTACCTACACTGGGGGCAACTATACTAGCTATACTGGGTACTATACTAGCTATACTGGGCACTTTACTGGCTATACTGGGGCACTACCTACCCATACTGGGCACTATACAGGGGCACTACCTATCCATACTGGGACAATACTAGCTATACTGGGGCACTATACTAGCTATACTGGGGCACTATACTGGGGTAACTATACTAACCATACTGGGGCAACTAAACTCCGTATACTGGGGCAACTATGCTAGCTATGCAGCCGCACCCCAGCCCTCCCCCCCCCATAGCCTGCTGCGCACGGCACTGTCCACTAGGTCACGCAAACACCCGCACCCCCCCCCCCACTGATCTATTGTATTGTATATATTTATATATACTTTTCTCTTCAGAGGCGGCCTGGTGATGCGCTGATCCCACTTTTTTGCGCAATTTTCAATTTCACTTGGTAGCGCGCCCAGGCTATGCATATGCATAGGTAGGATTTAGTTAGTGTTAGGTCCCCTCCCATGGAGGAAAGACTTCTTCGACAGTGGGAGGGACAAGTACTTAACAAGTTGTATGCAAGCTGTTATAGGAAACTAACATCCTCCAAGTGGTAGACAGGTCATGTGTATGCTCAGTGTGTATTTTATCCCATAAGTGGGGCTTGCACTCTTTTGCAGGTAAGCACTCATCTGTTTTTAAGTAGCGCTGTTCATTTCTTTGCTATACTTTTCTCTATTTATAATATTAATGTATACATTATTTTAAAACTATTTATTCTATTACAAATATATAAATTATTTTATTCATGTTATTTGTAGAGAAGTATTTTAAGGATTAAATATATTATTGTTTATATGTGTTTAGGGTGTTTGTGCGGTGGGGATGGTTAGGTTTAGGCATTACCAGGGGGGTCTAGGGGTTAGGGATAGGTACAGGGAGGGTTAGGTATAGTTACAGTATAATATATGCAATCAGGGGGTGGTTAGGGTTAGGCACCACCAGGGGGGTGGTTAGAGTTAGGCACCACCAGGAGGGGTCTTAGGGTTAGTCACCACCAGGGGGATCTTAGGGTTAGGCACCACCAGGGGGGTCTTACGGTTAGGCACCACCAGGGGGGGTCTTAGGGTTAGGCACCACCAGGGGGGTCTAGGGGTTAGGGATAGGTACAGGGAGGGCTCTGTGTGAGAGTAAGGTTAGGTATAGTTACAGCACAATATATGTAATATATACAATTTATTAAATTACCGTATTTGTCGCCGTATAAGACGCACTTTTTCTCCCCCAAAAATGGGGAGAAAAAGTCCCTGCGTCTTATACGGCAAAGGCAGGGAATCTCCAACTTCCGAACGCCCGCCGATATGAAGCGCCGACCCGCCGCCATGTTGGGAATTCCCTGCCTTTTTGTCCACTTCCCCCTTGCGTCTCCTGGTCTCCCCCTGTGCAGTAATGTATAGCGGGAGACCTCCGCGCTACCCCCCGCTAGCCTCCTCTCCCTCCCCCTCGTCTTTCCTGGCCCCCCCTGTGCAGTAATGTATAGCGGCAGCTTACCTTCCAAGCGCCCGCGGTGGATGCAGACATCGGTCTCCACGCTACTTCTCGCTCTTGTGTCCGGCTTGTACTGATGTCATCAGTACAAGCCGGACACAAGAGCGAGAAGTAGCATGGAGACCGATGTCTGCATCCACCGCGGGCGCTTGGAAGGTAAGCTGACGCTATACATTACTGCACAGGGGGGGCCAGGAAAGACAAGGGGGAGGGAGAGGAGGCTAGCGGGGGGTAGCGCGGAGGTCTGACGTCGCCGCGGGAGCATTGATTAGATAAGTTGCGGCTATGCACTGCAGCACGGGGGACCAGGAGACACATGGGGGGCATATTGGAGTGGGGCATATTGGACACACATGGGGCAGACACGCTGGGCACACATGGGGCAGACACGCTGGGCACACATGGGCCAGACACGCTGGGCACACATGGGCCAGACACGCTGGGCACACATGGGGCAGACACGCTGGGCACACATGGGGCAGACACGCTGGGCACACATGGGGCAGACACGCTGGACACACATGGGGCTGACACGCTGGACACACATGGGGCTGACACGCTGGACACACATGGGGCAGACACGCTGGGCACACATGGGGCTGACACGCTGGACACACATGAAGCAGACACGCTGGGCACACATGGGGCAGACATGGGTTACACAGGAGCAGACATCAGGACACATGGGGATACACGAGGACACCATTTGGGCTAGAACATGTACAAGACGCTCCTGGAACATGGACGCACCAGGTTTAGTATGTATATTTTTTTTCCCCTGGTTTTTGCCCTCTAAACCTGGGTGCGTCTTATATTCCGGAGCGTCTTATACGGCGCGAAATACGGTATTCATATTTAAACAAAGAGGGGTCTAGGGGTTAGGGATAGGGATAGGGAGAGATCTGTGTGAGCCTACAGTTTGGTATAATTACAGTAAAATATCTGTAAAACCTACCATTGCATTGCTATGCTTAATACAAGTGTAAATATCGTTTTTGTTATAGAAGATATTTGACGTTTCTTTTCAGAATTCGTTTGTTGTTATAGACGGTATTTTGCCATTTCATTTCCATTTATTTAAAATATTTAGCACTAAATTTTCGTTTACAACCCCTTAAAAGAAAAATATGGTTTTGCATTAAAACTTAAAATTTCGGCTATACCCCGCGCCCTTTTTTCTAGGCGCCCTTTTTTGATACACGCCCCCCAGTGAGTCTGCCAGTCCAGCACTTAGTGCAGATTCTTCCTTTCTGACTCCTTAATCCTTTAAAGGTAAAATTTAATTGGTCCATTTTCAAGCTGCATACATTTGCATACAAAATCTGCATAATCCTGCATCAACTCAAAATTATTTGCATCTCATTGACCATCCCTATCTGTAACCTTATCAAAAGTATGTCTTAGGGCTCAGACACACTATCAGGGCCCATTCGCACTAGTAGCACTTTTTGCGATTGATTAGCGCTTTTTAAGATCGTTCCCATTCACTTTCATTAAAATCACAATAAAAATCGATGCGATTTTCGCGTACGTGATCGCTAAATCGCGGCGATCTTTCTGCAATTATTATTGCGATTTTAATGAAAGTGAATGGGAACGATTTTAAGAACGCTAATCAATCACAAAATGCTCAGAAAAGCGCTTCTAGTGTGAATGGGCCCTTAACCCTTACATTAAAATTGTGGTAAAATTGTAGTACATTTTTTTTTTTACCGTGATTTTAATGTAAGTCAATGGGAATGTTTTTGAAAAAGCTCTTATAGTGTGTCTGAGCCCTGAACGAAAAATAAAAAGTCAAAATAACCATACACAGGTCATACTTACCTCCCATGTAGTCTACTCATAAATCTCTTTCTCCTCTCCTGCATCCTATTTGTCCACTGTAACCAATGGATTTCTCCATCCTCCATTTTAAAAATGGCCATTACCTCCTAACAGCTTCCTGGTTAGCACACTGTTAAACTGTAATATTGTCCACTTGAGTTATAAGGAAACATGGACATTACCCTGCACATTCAGTTGTAACTGACAGCTGCTGATATATAACTGACCGCTACTGATATTTTTCAGCTCTGACAACATTTTGTCAGAACTGGAAGGGATCACTGTAATATGAAAAAGGTGAGCTTCTGAGAGGAACTGACGGCGAGGTAAGTATGGGATATTCATTTGCAGCTACATCAAGTTTATTTTAAATAATTTTCCTCGCTTCAGGTTCCCTTTAAAGGGACTCCGAGCTTACCCTGAAAAGGAAAATAGTACTCACCCGGGGCTTTCTCCAGCCCAGCGCTGGTCGGGAGGTCCCACGACGATGTCATGGCTCCTCTCCTAGGCCCCGCTCCGGAATGGCTGACCGGCGGCAGCCCGGCGACACTCGGCCGAGTGTCGGGCTCCTTCTTCCTGGTATGACGCGGCTGACGTACTTTGCGCAGTACTTTCACGCCGGCTGCTGTGATGACGCAGGGCGGTCGGCGCCGTGACGTCAGCCACGTCATACCAGGAAGAAGGAGCCCGACAATCGGCCGAGTGTCACCGGTCAGCCATTCCGGAGCGGGGCCTAGGAGAGGAGCCAGGACGCCGTCGTGGGACCTCCCGACCAGCGCTGGGCTGGAGAAAGCCCCGGGTGAATACTATTTTCCTTTTCAGGGTGAGCTCGGAGTCCTTTTAACCACTTCAGCTTTCAATGTTTTTTCACCTTATGCATCCCAGCAACCTTCACCTCTCATTCATTCACCAATAACTTTATCACTACTTATCACAATTAATTGATCTATATCTTGCTTTTTCCGCTCCTGGCTCAACTGCAGCAGGGCAGGGTATCTGGATGGGGGGGGGGGGGGGGGAGAGCTGAGGGACCATGACAGGTACACAGTAGGCTAGCCACAATCAAATTGTTGCTAGAATGTTGCTAGTTTTTTTTTGGGGGGGGGGGGGGGCAGCAGAGCTTAGGGGGGACTGGCAGCGGCACCAGAAGGACACAGAGGCATGTCACTGGACAGAGAACATGCCTCTATGTCCTATAATGGCCAAAAACCATCAGATATATTCCTCTCTGATCAAACCTGAACAGAAAGGGATCTATTACCTGCCCACACACTGCAGACAAATTTCAGCATGAAACCAGCACATGTAGTGATGTCACTACATGCTCCAGTGTCAAGTAGTACAGATTCCCATAGTGACAATTGAAAAAGATGCTAGGCACCGGAGGAGGTGAGGAGTCGTGCTGGGTATACACGTGCGTCCGTCAGCCGTCAGGAGAATCGTATGCTGTTACCGCAATGCATCCAAAGGAGCACTTCAGGACGAGATTTTCCAGCATGCCCAAATGATCCCTTTTACCGATTTCAGCAGGAAATTGATAGAAACGATTGATTGGGTGACAATGTTGGGGTATCGATATCTGCCAGATTCCATCCTTATGATTGAATATTGATGCAGAAAATCCTTAGTTTTGGGTAGAGCCTTGACCTCAGAAGGCATTCCTTCCACATTGACATGTCATTGCATGTAAAATGACTCCAATGGTCATGTGACTGGTGTTTTGACACTAGGCTTTAGGCAGGGAACACACTTGACAGTTTTCGTACGCGTTTTCTGCACAGAAAAACTGAGAACTCATGTTAATCAATGGGCTAGTGCACACTTACTGTGTTGTTCGTACGCAGAAAAAAAACTGACATTCTGCATCCTGGTTCAGCACATTTTGGCAGTTTTCTCTATCAACTACATCAGCTGCTGTGAAAAAACGCGCGCGTTTTCCTGCATGGAAACACACTTGGTGTGCAGAAAAAGTATGCAGGAAAACGCGCGCAGAAAACTGAAAGACAAGTGTGTTCCCTGCCTTAGGGTTTGTTTGTTTTTTAGCATATTTACAAAGATACTGCCTGGCTGCATCAGAGAAAGTGATTTGCCTTTAGAGCCATGTCACACAGATGACTGAGTTGCTGCAATTGAAAAATATGTCAATGTGTTAGAATGGAGTTACCAGTGATATCAATAACTTGCTAGTAATCTTTAATGCTTAGTAGATTTTGAATTTTACACCTGGAACAAGCATGCTGGTGGCAGAGTCAGAATACCTGATCTGAATACTTATTCTAGTTCAATAAATCAGACAGAAGATCAACACAACAACCAACAAAGTAGTATTTTTAAAAGGATGAATGGCAACTTACTTGTAGCATACTGTTGCCACGGTTACTAGGAAGCATGCTTTGAATCATTCATACTGAAAATCTTAGCAAGTCAAAAAACAAATCAACAATTTTTCCATCAAACATTAGCACCACCCCAACCAATTATCATCACACTTTTTTGTTTGGTACTGGCTTGGCAGATAAGGTGAAAACTGAGGAGCAACTTACAAAATTTTTTATTATAGGAGACATGGGCTACATTCACAAAGGAATCTAACTGGTAAAACTCAGTGACCTGAGACCATTAATACAGGACCTCCAGAGATTATATAATACCCTAACCCTGGGCGCCTGATTACTCACCCCCCACTGCTGACTCTGCTGGTATCTGGAGTTTGGCTACATGATCGCAGAAGCCAGTGCCTAAGGTACACTGAATGCCGCTTACTCACTATTGCCACTATCTGCACCAGTATCCAGAGTTCAGATACATGATACCTGAACTCCTGATCAGGGCCGGGCCGAGGCATAGGCTGGAGAGGCCTTAGGGCGCAGTGTAGGAGGGGGCGCACAATTCATTCAGCTGTCATTCCTAATTGTGTTTGAAGCAGAAAGAAATAAGAAAAGGAGATACATGGAAGTGACTACAAGCCAGATAACTAGAGATTAAGGTGTTGGGGGCCCTGGGGTGCCTCTTAGTCTAATAGCAATCAGTGTGTGACGCCTGGGGTGGGAGGGATGGGGGGGCACCACCATAGTCCAGTATACCGAATGGGCTGTGTGCCCATTTTACAAGCTGTGCAGTTAGAAGGCTTAGACGCTCACTTGTTTTCTTTTATTTTATGTTACTGATTTTATATCTTTACTAGTGCACCACGTAGTTATCTTTGAATTCACCTGCTTTTCAACGTATACTACTACAGTTCTATGGTTTTCAAAGTGTATTTCCTAGGCTACAAATCCACTAATAAGCACAGATTTACTTTCCCCTATGTGTAAAATAGTATCTTCACAACAGGTTACTAAATGAAAGGTTAAAGGATACCACAACTGACATGTGGCATAATGAGATAGACATGGGTATGTATAGTGCCTAGCATACAAATAACTATGCTGTGTTCCTTTTTTTCTTTCTCTTCCTGAAAGAGGTAAATATCAGGTATGTAAGTGGCTGACTCAGTCCTGACTCAGACAGGAAGTGACTACACTGATAAGAAATTTCAATTATAAAACACTTTCCTAGCAGAAAATGGCTTCTGAGAGCAAGAAAGAGATAAAAAGGGGGAATTTCTTATCAGTGAGGGTCACACTGTAGTCACTTCCTGTCTGAGTCAGGACTGAGTCAGCCACTTACATACCTGATATTTACCTCTTTCAGGCAGAGAAAGAAAAAAAGGAACACAGCATAGTTATTTGTGTGCTAGGCACTGTACATACCCATGTCTATCTCATTATGCCACATGTTAGTTGTGGTATCCTTTAAATATCTTTACTAAGAGATTTAAAGCAATTATAGACTTTATAAAAATAGTCCAGATATAATATCAAGTGCTATCCACTATAACAACATTAACATCATACTAATTTTTTCATAAGAGGTATATTATTATCATTACTGTATTGAAAAGCGACATCATCTGTGTATATGAGAGCCTTCCTGTCATCAGCATATGAAAAATTTTGAGGAGTCCAGGTTATGCTTAAAAATACCCTCCCTATACAAATTAGCCAATAATACTACGATGCTAATGGTAAATGTGTTATTTTAGTGTGTACAATTTTGAACTTCATTTTTGTACTAAACAATCAAACCTTCCATGGAACAAACCCATGGCCACCTTTCCAGATACAAATAAGAAACTAAAAACTTTCAAACAGAATAAGTACTGTACTTTTGATGATAGCTCATGCAAACAACAAATATCCACTTTGCTTATACTGCTATCAGAAAACACACACACAGAATGCTGAAGGGAATTAAATGCCACATCACAGCAATCCTCATTATTTGACAGTTAATAGCTTCTATTCCGGGATTGATTGTACACTATCAATTTTCAATTTTTCACTCCATCAAAACTTTACTATTAAATATAGTTCAAACCAAATCTCTTAGTATTTCAGAACCAATGATTCAGAAAGTAAAAGAAAGGAAAAACACAATCGAGAGCCCCAATAGTGTATTATTGATGATAAAGGAATGCCAAGGTAGCAGCAATAAGAAATATACTCACAAGTATGGGTTGCCGGGTTCAGGCAACCACTTAAAGCACTTATGGGGATATTAGGCCTGTCCCCACTCAGGCTAAGAAGTTGCTCTCTGTAGAAGGAAAGAGTTCACCCATCCACCAGTTGGATAACAATAATTGCAATGGAAACAGAGGCGCCAGCAGAGTAAAAATTGATCATAGGTAAAAACAGATAAAAGTTGGGGGGCAAGGGTGGACTTACCTTCCCAAAACCAAACACTACCACTATGTATGTTTTAAACAACATTTAATTCGTACTCCAGAACAAATGCAACACGTTTCTCTAGCGTCTCTAGCCCCCTTCCTCAGGCAATAATAAAGATAGGAGTAAATCAGAAGTTGTGTAGCCAGAGGCGCTGTACTTGGCTACACAACTCTTGAGTTACTCCTATCTTTATTATTGCCTGAGGAAACGGGCTAGAGACCTGCGAAACGCGTTGCATTTGTTCTGGAGTACAAATTAAATCTTGTTTAAACCATACTTAGTGATTGTGTTTTTGGGGAGGTAAGTCCACCCTTGCCTCCCAACTTTTATCTGTTTTTACCTATGATCAATTTTTACTCTGCTGATGCCTTTATTTCCATTGCAATTGTTTATTCAGGACACCTATTAAGAAAACAGAGGAATGAAGCCTTTGATAATCTACAGACTAAGCTAGAAAAAGCTAACAAGGGCTTACCAGACTGTTCTCTCTATATTGGACAAATAGAAATATAAGACATAATGCTACAAATAGATGCAATCTTTTTCAACAAAACAGAAAAGACCTTCAGCTGGACCAGAGATAAATTCTATAAGCAATCTAATAAACCAGATAAAATGCTTATTTCAGAACTCCAGGCTAGAGAAAATAGCAATTATATTCACCGAATAATACCAGCTCTGGACTTTTTTTCCTCTGATCCAATACCAGCTGCAACACTTTTAAAGCAAACCTGTATCAAAATGTTGTTAATAAGCTAAATGAGTGTTTACATATAGTGAATGATAATAAGGACTTGCCTGCTATCTACTTTCTTATTTGTGGTCTGCAAATTTTTGCAAGTCCCATTTTCATGGGGTAACATGAATACATTGAGTATTTGTACTCCCTTGCTGGATCTGAGAACAACTGTTTCCCAATGTTTCTGTAACGATTGTGGAACTTTCTCC
Organism: Hyperolius riggenbachi; assembly: GCF_040937935.1. NCBI lineage: Eukaryota > Metazoa > Chordata > Amphibia > Anura > Hyperoliidae > Hyperolius > Hyperolius riggenbachi. The sequence goes on from NC_090646.1 coordinate 267,045,531, forward strand.
GTGATCAGCGCACAACGCGTGCGCTGATACGGCGGAAATCCTCCATAAGAGTATATTTGCAGGAACCCAGCAAAAGGTGCTACGCACTCGTAGAGGGAAATTCCTGTCGGCAGATGGCGCTGGGGAGTGCAGAGGAACCTATCCTCTGTACCTCCACAAATGTCAGACAGGAATTGTACGAAGCGCAGAACGCAATTGCAAGAGAAGCGATTGCGAATGAGAACGAGCAAAGAGACAGGTTGTATGTGTGTGCGCCAACCTAGTCGCCACCCCGCGACAGTGCACACACAACAGCAGATATGAAATAGGAACGCGATCGCGAGATGTGCGATCGCCAGACGTGGCACAAGGCAGATCAGAACAGAATACGAGGATAGCAAAGGCACAGCAAATAATACAATGAGAATAACAAGGAAAATAACAAATGCTAACTGAACGCGAACACTGCACTCATTCGCAACAGTGCACGCGTTCGTGCGCGGTCTCCACGTGATAAGCACAATAGAGACAAGCACGCCTAACTAACCAACACAAGACAGACACCACCCAAACGCGCTTGCTACACGGTTGCCTTACCGCAGGCACCGGCAAGCGCACGCAAACAGACAGACAACAAGAATCGATCAAACAGGAACCACTGCTCTTACCGTCAGAGCCAGTGCGAACCAGGTATCAGAAAGATCCACTGCTCTTGCTGTCAGAGCAGTGTGATCCAAGCACATGACAAACAGAAGGAGTAACCAGCAGCGACCGCAGCCAAGGTTAGCTCCAAGAACGAGACCAGAGGAATCCACTGCCACTAACGCTAGGGCAAGTGCGATTCAGACAGACAGAACAGAAGGATCCACAGCACTAGCGAAAGTGGCTAGCGCGATTCAGGAAGACAGAACAGAAGGATCCACAGCACTAGCGCAGGATGCCAGTGCGATCCAGGTACAGAGTAGCAGAAAAGAAGGATCCACAGCACTAGCGCAGGGTGCTAGTACGATCCAGGGAGGCAGAACAGAAGGATCCACAGCACTAGCGAAAAGAGGCTAGCACGATCCAGGGAAACAGATCAGAAGGGGCTACCAGCAACAACTGCTGTTGCGGTTAGCACCCAGACACACAGAACGATTTCCTGTCGCTGGGACAGGACAATCGCAACAGACAAACAAAACAGATAAACAATCCTAACTGCACTAGGGAAACCTGCCTAGTGCAAGTTCCAGGAATAACTCTAAGCTGATCTTCAAACAAAGAGCATGGCTGACACTCCTCCAGTAGTGTTTCACAGGAAGGAGTCCTTATGACCAGCCAAGCATTGTGGGAAACAGATAGTACATATAGAGCAAGCCCACAATGGATGTGGCTAGGCAATTTGCATGATAAACATATGCAAATTCCTCTGCAGCAAGCTGCAGAACTGAAAAAAAGGTCTCTCTTAAAGAGACCTGCAGAATGCATACCTGAACAGTGGTCAAAAAGCTGCCTGTCTGCACAGGCAGCTGAGCAGATTCTCACAGTACCCCCCCTTCTAGGGTCGAATTCCAGACGACCGTCAAAACTGATATCTCCAATCCACTTTAACAGAAGACTCATGAAGGTCGGGACAGCCCGGAAAAGGTCCAATTCCAGAGTCAGTCCACCCGAAACCGACCTCATCGGAAACAGAAGCCACCGAAACATGCCTATCAGCACTACAAGTCTCAGCGTAACACCCTTTAGGACTGTGGATACCAGAGAAGAAGCCATCGACACCCTCCAGACAATACCCGCCACCTTCCAAGGAGCGTCCGAAAATACCAAATCTGCCACAAAACCTGTTCGAAGTGTCTCTTTCAAAACAAAAGCTGCTGTTGATCGTATTCAGGGTACCAAGAAAAACTTCTCTCGGAATCTCCCAGAACGCCTTGAAGCTCCGCAGAGATTCCAAGAAGCCAGAACGCTCACCAGGCTCACATGGAGAGCTACCAAGCACCCCCATGGAACCTATGACAGTTCCAGATTCAGAATTAGCAGGAGACCCATCAAGATCAGGACTTTCAGGGACCACTTCTGGGCATGCAAGCAGGCAGGCTAAATCAGAACATGTCTCCACCGAGGAAGCATCTGAGTACGCTGGTAACCGAGGCACACTTGGGCTTTCTGGGTCACAGAGCACACTGGGGTACACCAGCACAGAAGAAACCTCAGGACATGTCGGGGAACTGCCCACCTCAGAGTCCGGCGCGACCAGACCAAAACCAGAACCGGGCAGAAAATCATCACGAGTAGAGGTCACAGGTACTGGTATTTCAAAAGAAGACTCGGCCTCAGGCTTAGTAATCTCAATGACTGTAATGGTATCTGACAGAAATTCATCATTGACTACACATGACTGAAGCTCCACCAGAGCTGAAAAGGTAGCCAGCAAGGCAGCAATGCCTACGGAAGAGGGCAACACCTCAGAAGGACTTGGGGGGCAGGAGACATCTCCCACAAGTTCTGCACCCTTTGGGAGGAACTCGGAGACCTCCAGAACATCATTTTCCAGGTTTTCTAAGAAGGATTCTGAACTATCCATGTTACAGGGCAAAACTGGAACTTTATTTTGTGAACAGGGCAGATGTCCCAGGAATGGTTCCACCATAACCTGAGACTGAACTTCATCATAATTAGCGGGATGTACAGGAATATTTACTGGAACACACACTGACTCCCTAACTTCATTCTCACTGTACCCAGAATTCTGTGTGGCAGTCAAACTAGCTTGTAACTCCAAAACTGCAGAAAAACAGGTGAGTATAGTGGCAATACCTAGACGAGCCTCTAGGGACACTGCAGGGGATTCTAAGCAAGGCCACATTGACTCATCCAGAGTACAGGGTGCAGAATCAGCACTTCCCTCAGAGCAAGATAGGGGCTCACAAACGTCAGTGTGAAAGGAAAACATGTTTTCATTCATGGTACAGGGCAGGTTCAGAGAAAGCGTCTCTGAACAAGGCAAAGAAGGTTCAGCATCAGATTCGCAAAACCGAAGCGCTGTCTCACTCTTAGATTTGGCTAACAATGTCGAATCCGAGGAATCAGAACGCAAAACTTGCGAATCAAAAATCACTTTAGGTTGTGAAACTGACGCTTCCATAGTGCAAACCTCCGCGATCTGCGGAGCAGACTGCAAGGCATCTAGGACCGAAGCACTGGAGCAACTGTCATCAGGCAACAGGCCCCTACAGGTGTGAACATGGTGAGACAGAGACTCATTTGCAGAAGAAATAGCGACATCAACAGGATAAACTTTATTAGGCATATTAATTTTACTTTTGACGCTGCATAGTCGAGAAATTTTCCCCATAGCAGGGTCACAGACGGAAGATCTCAAAGATCTTTTTCTAAATGAAAAAGGATCCCACACATCCTTGAGGAAACCGGCAGACTCATGCCGATCCCAATCTGCAGGAACATCCGAGACACAGGCATCAGATCGCACAAATTCAAACTGCACACTGTCAGGAGAGAATCCTTCAGGATTCGCACAGGAATCAACCACAGCGGCACACTCATTCATTTCAGATTGCACAAAGTCAAAACTCTCATACTTTACCCCAGAAAGGCAGGAACAATCATCTGACAACGATGTCTCTTTATTGGAATCAATTGGTTGGTGTGTGTGCAACTTATCCAAAATCGTCTGCCATACATAAATCACCAGATCCACATCACCCTCGTCACATTCATCGGAATCAATCAAAAGGTACATAGAATCGAGACAATCATTCAAGATATCCTCGCTTTTTGCGATGTAAAAATCGCAAAAGGCTTTCCAATCAAAATCGAATTCCTCCAGCAAGGCCCCAACATCCCAGGAAGCAAATGGGGGTTCAAACAGGCCAGTATCCAGATACTCTCCATATGGGTGGAGTTCAGGAACAAGAACAGATTTTTTAACTGCTTTAATATAGTGTGCGATCCCACCTATAGCAGGATCCACATAAGCTTTGGATTGGGGCAAAAAAGCCGGAGACGGAACAACATCATTATAAACATCAATAGGGAGTGTTTTATTCTGATGCTTACGTTTTTTAGTTTTTCTCTTTTTAGCCACTTTGCATGTCTGCTGTTTAAAACCTGAAGTGGCAACAGACACATTGAACTGATTGTCATACTGAAAAGTTTTGCATGGAAGGGAAAGATCAGCTGACTTATCAGCAGCTACACATTCAATCAGAGCAGGTGGTAAGCCAGGCAGTTTAAACCAGTGAGAGAATATCACTGCAAGAAACTGATACAGATTACCATTCCAAGAATTGTGTTTTAGCACATCATGCGCCCAGGTGAACAAATCGTCTTTTAAGAGAACATAGGCAAACTGAAGAGCCGATATGGACGGATCAGTAATCTGAAAGGTGGGATTCAGACAAAACCTCACACGTTCAGAAAGAAATTACACTTTGGTCTCTGAATTTAGCCTTTTAAAGCTCTTAAAGACACAGGACCAAAACTCGACAAAATCGTACAAATCAGAAACTCCCTCTACACTGGGAATTTTGGTTGGGCTGATCATACTGTAACGATTGTGGAACTTTCTCCGTGATCAGCGCACAACGCGTGCGCTGATTCGGCGGAAATCTTCCACAAGCGTATATTTGCAGGAACCCAGCAAAAGGTGCTACGCACCCGTAGAGGGAAATTCCTGTCAGCAGATGGCGCTGGGGAGTGCAGAGGAACCTATCCTCTGTACCTCCACAAATGCCAGACAGGAATTGTACGAAGCGCAGAACGCAATCGCAAGAGAAGCGATTGCGATTGAGAACGAGCAAAGGGACAGGTTGTATGTGTGTGCGCCAACCTAGTCGCCACCCCGCGACAGTGCACACACAACAGCAGATATGAAATAGGAACGCGATCGCAAGAGGTGCGATCGCCAGACGTGACACAAGGCAGATCAGAACAGAATACGAGGATAGCAAAGGCACAGCAACTAATACAATGAGAATAACAAGGAAAATAACAAACGCTAACTGAACGCGAACACTGCACTCATTCGCAACAGTGCACGCGTTTGTGCGCGGTCTCCACGTGATAAGCACAATAGAGACAAGCACGCCTAACTAACCAACACAAGACAGACACCACCCAAACGTGCTTGCTACACGGTTGCCTTACCGCAGGCACCGGCAAGCACACGCAAACAGACAGACAACGAGAATCGATCAAACAGGAACCACTGCTCTTACCGTCAGAGCCAGTGTGAACCAGGTATCAGAAAGATCCACTGCTCTTGCTGTCAGAGCAGTGTGATCCAAGCACACGACAAACAGAAGGAGTAACCAGCAGCGACCGCAGCCGAGGTTATCTCCAAGATCCAGACCAGAGGAATCCACTGCCACTAACGCTAGGGCAAGTGCGATTCAGACAGACAGAACAGAAGGATCCACAGCACTAGCGAAAGTGGCTAGCGCGATTCAGGAAGACAGAACAGAAGGATCCACAGCACTAGCGCAGGATGCCAGTGTGATCCAGGTACAGAGTAGCAGAACAGAAGGATCCACAGCACTAGCGCAGGGTGCTAGTATGATCCAGGGAGGCAGAACAGAAGGATCCACAGCACTAGCGAAAAGAGGCTAGCACGATCCAGGGAAACAGATCAGAAGGGGCTACCAGCAACAACTGCTGTTGCGGTTAGCACCCAGACACACAGAACGATTTCCTGTCGCTGGGACAGGACAATCGCAACAGACAAACAAAACAGATAAACAATCCTAACTGCACTAGGGAAACCTGCCTAGTGCAAGTTCCAGGAATAACTCTAAGCTGATCTTCAAACAAAGAGCATGGCTTACACTCCTCCAGGAGTGTTTCACAGGAAGGAGTCCTTATGACCAGCCAAGCATTGTGGGAAACAGATAGTACATATAGAGCAAGCCCACAATGGATGTGGCTAGGCAATTTGCATGATAAACGTATGCAAATTCCTCTGCAGCAAGCTGCAGAACTGAAAAAAGGTCTTTCTTAAAGAGACCTGCAGAATGCAGACCTGAACAGTGGTCAAAAAGCTGCCTGTCTGCACAGGCAGCTGAGCAGATTCTTACAGTTTCCCTATGTGTCCTGCTTTGAGCAGTCATTGTTACAAAGCTAATTTGTGAATGGATCAGAAAATATAACTGAATGCTATGGGCTTCAAGCACACTAATGTTTCTCACACGAGACCACGCGTGCTGATTTAGAAAGCTTTTCTGCTGAATTAGCTCTCCTTACTTATTAACTCACAATTTATCTCTCCTTAAATAACTTATGATTTATCTCTCCTTAAAGGGACATTATCAATTGGCATTTTTTTTATTGAGTTAGGAAATGTTTGGGAAGTGCTGCTAAGTGTTGGTGTATACATCTGAATCCCTATCCCTCTGTTTACTGTTATCTAATCCCTTTCACACTTTTCTGATGCCAGTTCTGAAGGCAGACTCAGCCATGAGGGGAGGGGTGTTTCCCTTTGCAGCGCATCATTAACTCTATGTGTGCAGAGAGCTCAGGCAGAGACAGGCAGAGCTTTCTCTCACAAAGAGCAGAGGAAATGTATCTTATGTGCAACATAAACATCTGTTGTGTGTGTGTGAAACCTGATATATGAAAACAAAAGCTTGTCAGGTAATCTGCTTCAATATTACACTGTTCTTAGCATTTCAGGTTGCAGAGATTCTTACAGATTCATACCTCGGCAAATGGGACATTCCAAATGTAGCTAAAATCTACACGCAATTAATTAATGCTTTTGCCTCTGATATTTAACATGAAAAGTAGGAAAATGTTTACACAGCTACTTAGACATTAGAGATCCGAGATTGGTGAAAGGGAAGAAGTGTTCCCAAAACCAATCAAAGGGAAAGATCATGGCTTAAGTGAGAAGCCAATGATCTGTCCTGTAACAACAAAGCACACAGACTAGTGAGAGAGAGGTTAACTAGTGGTAAAAAAAAAATACATACAAAAATAAAAATACGTATTTTATACTACCTTTTACACCTTTTTTACATTAAATAAAAATAAATAAATACCTGTTCCCTCCCCTGCCCACCCCCATAGTAACCAAAATAAAACAGTGGCAAAAAACAAATGGCAGAATTAAAAAAAAACAAACATAAATAGTTACTTTAGTTTTATAATACTTACTGTTATGTTTTGTAAATAAAGGCTTGTAATTATTAAAAACTTAAAAGAGAAGAAATACACCTTTATTTCAAAAATAGTATTGCCACCATACATTGTACTAGGGAAATAATTTAAATGGTGTAATAACGGGGACAAATAGGCAAATAAAATGTGTGGGTTTTATTTACAGTAGCATTGCTTATTTTATAACTATAGGGGATGGAATTGGAGAAATAGTGTATTTTTTTCATTTTGTTCCTTGTTTTCCCTTTAACCATTTACCGCCATCCTAACGTATTAAAACGTCATGCTTACCGCTATTAACAGCAACATGACGTTTTAATACGTCGCGCATTCCCGCCGCTGCTACCGCCGTGTGTCCGCCGCTACCGCCGCCATTACCGTCGGGATCCCGTGCAGGGCGATTGGGGAAGAGGACTGAACAGTCCTCTACCCAATCGCAGTGCCTGGAGTGAATGGACGTGACCGCGAACAGCGGCTACGTCCATTCACATAAACAGGAAATGTAACAGTTTAATAAAGTGTGAAAAAAAAAAAAAAAAAAAGTGAACACGTCCTATGAGTGTTCACCAGCGCCATCTTGTGGCCAAAAAGTATATAACACTTACAAAATACATACATTTTCAAGTATATACACATCATTAATAAAATTACACTTCCAACCCTCCCCCCCAAAAAAAACACTTGTAAAAAAAAAAAATCAGCTTAAAAAAAAAAAAAAATAGTTGCATTAGGGACTGAGCTTTTTTTATTCTATATTTTATGGGGGAAAATTAATTTTAATTTATTACATAGGGGCTTGTAATTATGGCCAGAACAAACAGAAAAATAACCACTTATATTTCAAAATAATATACTGTCGCCATACATTGTGGTAGGGACATAATCTAAACGGTTTAATTATCGGGACCACTGGGCAAATACAACGTGTTTGTTTTATCCACAGGAGAATGTTTAATTTTAAAACTATAAAGGCTGAACACTGAGAAATAATGATTTTTTTTCTTTTTTTTTCTGTTTTTCTCATTAAAATGCATTTAGAATAAAAAAATTCTTAGCAAAATGTACTATCCACAGAAAGCCTAATTGGTGGCGAAAAAAACGAGGTATAGATCATTTTCTTGTGATAAGTAGTAATAAAGTTATTAGGGAATAAAAGGGAGGAGCGCTGACAACTGAAAATTGCTCTGGTCCGTTAGGATAAAAACCCTTGGGGGTGAACTGGTTAAAATGCATAGAAAGTAAAGTAATTACTGTAAACAGATATCACCTCCAAAAAGCCCACATTTTGGCGAAAAAAGGTATAGATCATTTAATTGTGAAAACTACTGATAAAATTATTGGCGAGTGAAAGGGAAGAGCACTGACAGGTGAAAACTGCTCTAGTCCGTTAGAGCAAAAAACCTTGGGGCTGAAGAGGTTAAAGTAAAGGTGAAAAATAAGTACGATTTGTGAATCAACTCCCATGGCCCTTATCCAATTCACTTTTTCTCCTAAGTTTTCTTCTAGGAGATAATTTTTTGTCTTCTTTTTAAAATAACTTTTTAGAACTCTGCAATTTAAAAAGTAGGTAAAGAAGTGCTGTCAAAATTATTCTTAGTATTTTCTTGTTTGCTGGTGGCTTAAAGCGGTATCGTCACCATAAAAATCAAATTTCAACAGCAACTGGTCTGGGTGTATTAAAGAGACACTGAAGCGAGAATAATTCTCGCTTCAGAGCTCATAGTTAGCAGGGGCACGTGTGCCCCTGCTAAAACGCCGCTATCCCGAGGCTAAACGGGGGTCCCTTCACCCCCAACCCCTCCCCCCCCGTAAAATCAACGACCAAATTGGTCATAGATTTTGCTGCTCCTAGAGGCAGGGCTAATGGCTGCAGCCCTGCCTCCAGTCGTGTCTATCAGCGGCGCATCGCCGCCTCTCCCCCGCCCCTCTCAGTGAAGGAAGACTGAGTGGGGCGGGGGAGAGGCGGAGATACGCGCTGACAGATGCGCGTGGGGCAGGGCTGCGGCGGTTAGCCCTGCCTCAATCCGGAAGAGATCCCCCGCTGCTCGGAGGGGATTTCGGTGGGTCAGGGACCCTCGTTTAGCCGCGGGATAGCGGCGGTTTAGCAGGGGCACACATGCCCCTGCTAACTATGAGCTCTGAAGCGAGATTTATTCTTGCTTCAGAGTCTCTTTAAGTGATAAAGATGCTAAACCTGCGTTCAAAACTTTCAAAACTTTTTCTGCTGTTATGATTTGGAGTTATCACATACTTAAGGAACACTGGCCTTTTAGTAGTCGTGCCAAAGAATTGCATGCTGGGGGTTCTTTTTATCTATAATCTATTCCTCCTCTTCCCTTTATTTCCCTGCCAGCTTCTTATCTGAAACCTAATCCCCTACTCACTTGTGTTTACAAGCAAGGCTGAGGCGACTCAGCGATTGGAGGAGACAAGAAAAAAAGTAAAGGGCAGAAATGACATCACGAGTTAGTCTTAACTGTGGGCAAAAGACATGGCCCCCACCAGGAACAGAATTCTCATAATTTGCTATATAACATTCACTGAAATCAAAACATGGACAGTATAATACATGTGTTATGTAAGTAGGTCAAGTATTTATGTACTTATATATGTGTTTTTTTCCCTGGCATAGTATGGCTGATCCTACTGCTTTAAAAGGCATTTTATTGATAAGGTATACAATATCATCTAGGAGAAAGAGTGAATTGAATAAGGGCCTATAAGGATATTTGTAAATCAGATGTTTTCGAATGCCGGTTTCACTTGTTATTCTTGGATACCCTTTAACCTCCCTGTGGTAACCCCGACCTGAGCTCGGGGTAGGAAAAAAGAGCTGCGAGCGGTAAGCACGAGTTCAGGTTGGGGTAGGGAATTACTTTATCTACATGTGGATTTGGAGTCCCGCGCGCGATCGGCGCTTGGGACTCCAGCCTCTGTCCCCGGCTATCTGAAGCCTCTTCTGGCCACCGGGATCCCCACATCCTTGCTCTTGTTTCGGGAACCCGGCGGCCAGTCAGTGCGGCGAAGTGGCGGTGTGACGTCGGCGGGGGGCGGGGCTAAATTTAAAGAGGGCATGATTTTTTTATGCGCAGGAAAAGTGTATTTTATGTATATACATGTATTTTATCTACACATGTATACATGTGTATACATCTATATACATGTATATACATGTGTATACACATGTGTATGCATGTGTATACATGTGTATGCATGTATATACATGTATACACAGTATACACATGTATATACATGTATATACATGTGTATACATAATGTTATGCATGTGTATACATGTGTATACATGTGTATGCATGTATATACATGTATGCACAGTATACACATGTATACACATGTATATACATGTATACATGTTGCCGCCTGCACCGACGTTTGCCTGGAGTGTGACTACTCTCTGCTTGCCGCCTGCACCGATGTCTGCCTGGATTTTGAGTACTCTCTGCTTGCATTGGAGCCCCACGCGCGATCGGCGCTGCACAGCAGGACTCCAGTCTCTGTCCCTGGTTATTTGAAGCCTCTTCTGGCCGCAGGGTTCCCCACATCCTTGCTCTTGTTCCGGGAACCCGGCGGCCAATCAGTGCAGTGAAGCGGCATGACGTCGGCGGGGGGGAGGGCTAAATTTAAAGAGGGCATTGCGTCTTATCAGAAGCCCAGAGCTGCAGTTGCTCTGGGCAACCTGTGTAGCCTCTTCCATTATCCAGCTCTTAGTCTTGTTGTGCTGGGTAGTCAGAAAGTATGGCCCCCCAGCATTACATTATGACGGGCCAGCACAACAAGACTAAGAGCTGGATAATGGAAGAGGCTACACAGGCTACACAGGCTGCCCAGAGCAACTGCAGCTCTGGGCTTCTGATAAGACGCAATGGCAGCGCAGTGCGATGTTGTGCTGCTCTTGCGATAGCAAACATTCAGACAGATACAAGACAGACTGGAGTGAGGTAGCCAATAGCAACCGCAATAATAGCTACCTCGTAAGGACAGGACTATGCTAGCTAAGCACGGGTGATCACGCTAAGTGCAACCTACCCGAAACGTGCTATAACTTGACTAGCTAAACACAGGATATTAACAGTTCGAGTACGTATATATCAGCGGCACTGATATATCACCGTAGCACGAATACAAGGAAAATAACAAACGCTGAATAGAATATGTATATATTGGCAATGAACCACTATATAACATAAGCAAGGAAGACTGGCTAGGATCTGGAGCAATACAGCGAACAAGGCTAGGCAATACAAAATCTCTGTACTAGAAGGAGTACGTATATATGCCCCCGTGGGAAATATATAATCGTAGCTCCACAAGATAACTGAACTAGAAAGTAACCAGACTAGGAATATAGTTTACAATATCAAAGAACCCAGTAACAGCTTAGACAGAGCTGAAACTATGACGGGCGAGGTCTAACAGGGGAGGCAGACTTTTATGCTGGCATCAGCCAATGTATGCAAGCATGCAAATCTCCACCCAGCTGAATGGTAATCATTCAATCCTGAGCTGACCTGAATACCATTTGCTAGCTGAAAGACTATCATAACAAATGCATGTAGTACTATGCAACAACATGCATGCAGGAAATCCAGGGCTATCTGGCTGCAGCTCAGCTGTAGTAAGCCATTGGTGGAATTATGACAGCGTCCTGAGCTGCCAAGAACTGCAGAGCAATTGCAAATGACGATGTGACTCATTGCAAATGCACAACCGAATGCAGGCGGACAAGCCAGAACTGTCCGTTTGCGGCTCCACCTGCAATGGACAGAACACGCCACTGGAGGAATCCTAACAATCTTAAAGGGGAACTGAAGAGAGAGGTATATAGAGGCTGCCATGTTTATTTCCTTTTAAGCAATACCAGTTGCCTGGCAGTCCTGCTGATCCTCTGCCTCTCATACTATCAGCCATAGCACCTGAACAAGCATGCAGAAGATCAGGTGTTTCAGACTTTAAAGTCAGATCTGACAAGACTAGCTGCATGCTTGTTTCTGGTGTTATTCAGATACTACTGCAGAGAAATAGACCAGCACGACTGCCAGGCAACAGGTATTGATTAAAAGGAAATAAATATGGCAGCCTCTGTATACCTCTTACTTCAGTTCCCCTTTATGGATATACAATATAGTAAAAGGTAACCTGAAGCAAGAGGTATATGGAGGCTGCCATTTTATTTCACTTTAAACAATATCAATTGCCTGGCAATCCTGCTGATCTCTTTGGCTGCAGTAGTGTCTCAATCAAATGTAAAGGGGTCACACAGCAAAGAATCCAAAATAGGATTGGCACCACCAGGGCTGGCCTTAGGTTTCACAGCACCCTGAGTGAAACCTGATTTTTGTGCCCCCCTTCATCCTCTTTGCACATGTGCGCACACACCTTCTGCAATTCACTTTTTCTCCTGAGATATCTCCTAAGACAGAGGTTCCCAACCTTTTTGGCGCTGTGACACATCACGCCAAATGCTCAGATCTCTGTGACACGTCACATGTGTATAATAGAATAAATACTATTAATAACCACGAATGGATGAAAAGAGTACCTTATCCTGAATATACTTAAAAATGAAGGCTAGAACATTTCTGGAATATTAATAAAAGCAATCAGTGGGGCAGTTAGCCGCCCCCGCCCCTCTCATTTAGAATGATAGCACAGCACCGACAATTTGCACTATGCGTTATAGCCGCAGTGCGCCCCCCCCCCCCAAAAAAAAACACAAACACCCTCAGACTAAGTATAGGTAGGTAGCCAGGTATAGGTGCCCCAGTATAGGATCTCATGTGTAGGTGCCCTCAATATAGGTTGCCAAGCATAGGTAGCACGGTGGCGTAGTGGTTAGCTCTCTCGCCTTGCAGCACTGGGTCCCTGGTTCGAATCCCAGCCAGGGCACTATCTACAAAGAGTTTGTATGTTCTCTCCGTGTCTGCGTAGGTTTCCTCCGGGCACTCCGGGTTCCTCCCACATTCCAAAAACATACGGATAAATTAATTGGCTCCCCCTAAAATTGGCCCTAGACAACAGTACTTACACTACATAATATAGACATATGGCAATGGTAGGGATTAGATTGTGAGTTCCTTTGAGGGACAGTTAGTGACAAGACAATATATATATATATATATATATATATATATACACTGTACAGCGCTGCGTAATATGTTGGCGCTATATAAAATACTAAATAATAATAATAGGTGCCTCCAGTATAGGAAGTCAGTTGAAGGTCTCCATCGCCCCCATAGGTAGCCAGGCGTAGATGCCTCCAGTATAGGTAGCCAGGTGTTGGTGCCCTCAGTAAAGGTAGCCAGCTATAGGTGCCCCCAGTATAGGAAATCAGGTGTAGGTGCCCTCAGTATAGGTAACCAGCTATAGGCGCTCCCTTGGAAGCCGGCGCCCTGAGCGACTGCTCCGGTCGCTCAGGTCAAAGGCCGGCTATGGGCACGACACAGTAATTGTCATGAATGATACGAAAAAGAATGCGCAAAATCGACTTCGTATCGTCCGGCACAGCAGAGTGTCATTTTCTGTTTAAATATACAGGCAAATGTTTTTTTTCCCCTCTCTCCATCACCCACTCTGAATGAGAGCAGAGTCCACCCACCCACTTCACACATACCTGTTATGCCAAATGTTCTTTTCATGGGTAACATGAGCCTGTCCCCAACTGCAGTTTAAAAACTTCCCTCCAAAGTTTGAATTAGAACAATGCCAAAATTCCATTTATTAATAATTCGAGAAGGAATTATCACAGACAGAAAACAAACATATTTTCCGGTTTCTAAAAATTAGAATAATAACTCGGTTAACTTATAGCATTCTAGCGGCTATGGAAACCAAGTTATTTAATGTTTGCGGACTAGACATGTTAACCTACAACTATTTAGGGTCACTTGATTGAGCATTGGCCGCAGGTTACAAATCTGCCCTCTGATTTGCTGTGGGCCAAACCAGCCAGAAAGGGCAAGGTTATTGGTAAATGGTGTCATTTTTGTTTTTGCTTGTAACAGGGTTTGCCTACTTCGCTCACCAGGGGGTATACACAGGCAGTTTTTAGGGAAGGACAGCCCACCAAGTGAGGTTCTATTATTATTAATTAAACATGTTGTCTCCAAAATTCCATCAACTAAGATCTTCACACACGTGCCCTCCAGGAGATCAGGGCACATGGACCTTCATAATTTGCTTTGTTTCCAGGACTTTGATACCAATGCCTGCATTTGAACTGGACTTTATTTAATTCAACCCCACAAGGACTGCATTCGGGTAAGTAAACCTTTTGCTGTTACCCCCTTTTATTTGAAACTTTGTGGTTATGTCAATTAGTTTATGTAAATGTGTGTAATGCATTTTTTCTATTAAAACGTTTTAAAAAATTGTTTTAACGGTTATGACCTGTTCCTGAATATACACAATCATACTTGCTCCTCCGAAAACCTTACCTTATGTTCTGTAGTAGTTTGCATCTACAACCCGAATGCTGGAATCGGCACAGATAGACAGATCTGGCGCTGATCCCTGCATACTGCTAAGGGGTAATAAAGTATTCTCAGTGTGTTATTATAGTTACGGTCATGCTCCATTATTAGCACGTGGTAGCAAGCATTTGAATTGTATGTGTGGTGAATCCTTTGGAGTCAGAACGCTCCTCTCGGCTAGTCGGTTCATAGATTGCGAAACCACATAGGGGCATCTATGCACAAAGTAACAGCGAGACCAAGTTTTTCACTCTGAGCAATTAACCAAATCAAGGATTGACCTTTGCGGTCCTTGACAGTAATGATAGCTCTTTATAATTTATTTGCAAACCACGGTGTATACAAACCTGGCAGCAGCTGCATACTTGTTCAGGGTCTATGGCTAAAAGTATTAGAGGCAGAGGATCAGCATGACATACATTGTTTTAAAGAAAATAAATATGGCACCTTCCATATCCCTCTCCCTTCAGGTGCTCTCATTCATATATTGCCCACCCCATTTGTTCCCATACATATAAAGCTAATCACATGAACCTTTACTGCACTTGCAGCCTATCTCATGTGCATTATATCAGTGAAAGGGAGACACTATGTGATATACAGTAGCTACATGATTAAGGTTTTTAAGGCAGACATTTGACCTAGGTAGTGTTGGGCGAACAGTGTTCGCCACTGTTCGGGTTCTGCAGAACATCACCCTGTTCGGGTGATGTTCGAGTTCGGCCGAACACCTGACGGTGCTCGGCCAAACCGTTCGGCCATATGGCCGAACTAAGAGCGCATGGCCGAACGTTCCCCGAACGTTCGGCTAGCGCTGTGATTGGCCGAACGGGTCACGTGGTTCGGACCCGAACGCGCTCTGATTGGCCGAACGGTCACGTGGTTCGGGTAAATAAATACCCGAACCACGTCATATCTCCGCCATTTGTCTGTGGGTTTAGCTTTGGGTAGGCAGGCAGGGTAGTTCGCGCTCCAGCCACGCTAGCCAGGGTCCCCCCTGTCATTGTGTCACTGCTGGGAACAGTAGTACACCGCTTGCTCAGCCACACTATATAGCATTCTGTTTACTGCCACTCTGTGTACCTCGCTCAGCCACACTATATAGCATTCTGTTTACTGCCACTCTGTGTCTGCTGGGAATAGTAGTACACCGCTTGCTCAGCCACACTATATAGCATTCTGTTTACTGCCACTCTGTGTACCTCGCTCAGCCACACTATATAGCATTCTGTTTACTGCCACTCTGTGTCTGCTGGGAATAGTGGTACACCGCTCGCTCAGCCACACTATATAGCATTCTGTTCACTGTTCTGTGTCTGCTTGGAATAGTGGTACACCGCTCGCTCAGCCACACTATATAGCATTCTGTTTACTGTTCTGTGTCTGCTGGGAATAGTGGTACACCGCTCGCTCAGCCACACTATATAGCATTCTGTTTACTGTTCTGTGTCTGCTGGGAATAGTGGTACACCGCTCGCTCAGCCACACTATATAGCATTCTGTGCACTGTTCTGTGTCTGCTGGGAATAGTGGTACACCGCTCGCTCAGCCACACTATATAGCATTCTGTTCACTGTTCTGTGTCTGCTGGGAATAGTGGTACACCGCTCGCTCAGCCACACTATATAGCATTCTGTTTACTGTTCTGTGTCTGCTGGGAATAGTGGTACACCGCTCGCTCATCCACACTATATAGCATTCTGTTCACTGTTCTGTGTCTGCTGGGAATAGTGGTACACCGCCCGCTCAGCCACACTATATAGCATTCTGTTCACTGTTCTGTGTCTGCTGGGAATAGTGGTACACCGCTCGCTCAGCCACACTATATAGCATTCTGTTCACTGTTCTGTGTCTGCTGGGAACAGTAGTACACCGCTCGCTCAGCCAGAGTATATAGCATTGTGTTTACTGCCACTCTGTGTACACCGCTCAGCCAGACTATATACCATTGTTTACTGACACTCTGTGTACACCGCTCAGCCAGACTATATACCATTGTTTACTGACACTCTGTGTACACCGCTCAGCCAGACTATATACCATTGTTTACTGCCACTCTGATTCTGCTGGGAACAGTAGTACACCGCTCGCTCAGCCAGACTATATAGCATTGTGTTTACTGCCACTCTGTGTACACCGCTCAGCCAGACTATATACCATTGTTTACTGACACTCTGTGTACACCGCTCAGCCAGACTATATACCATTGTTTACTGAAACTCTGTGTACACCGCTCAGCCAGACTATATACCATTGTTTACTGCCACTCTGATTCTGCTGGGAACAGTAGTACACCGCTCGCTCAGCCAGACTATATACCATTGTTTACTGACACTATATAGCAGACTATATAGCATTGTGTGTACACCGCTCAGCCAGACTATATACCATTGTTTACTGACACTCTGTGTACACCGCTCAGCCAGACTATATACCATTGTTTACTGCCACTCTGATTCTGCTGGGAACAGTAGTACACCGCTCGCTCAGCCAGACTATATACCATTGTTTACTGACACTCTGTGTACACCGCTCAGCCAGACTATATACCATTGTTTACTGCCACTCTGATTCTGCTGGGAACAGTAGTACACCGCTCGCTCAGCCAGACTATATAGCATTGTGTTTACTGCCACTCTGTGTACACCGCTCAGCCACACTATATAGCATTGCGTACTCTGCCAGTCAGTGTGTATATTGCTGGGATCAGTAATACTCCACTCACCGTCAACCACTATATGAGCTCAACATGAGTTCCCCAGAGACCTCCGCTGTGAGCAGCACTCCCAACAACAGCAACAGCCAACGCCCCACGCAAGCTATAACATCCACCCCAGCAGCCAGTGGTCAGCAGCAGCCCTCCCCGGAGGAGAACGTTGTGTCCATCAGTCCGTCGCCAGAGCGATTAATGAGGGCTGCCATTGAGGAGATGATGGGGCCTGATGTGGAGGAGGAGGTCTGGCTCAGGCCAGCATCCCAAGTTAATGTTGAGGACGATGAGGGGTCTGTGTCTGGGGATGTTGGGGTGGCAGAGGTGGTGGGTGGGTCAGACTCAGGAGAAGAGTTGTATGATGAGGATGATGATCGGGACCATCTGTATGTGCCTCAGAGTCCGACCCCGGAAAACATGTTGTATCGTGTGTTTAGGTACTAAAATCTGCGTTCCCTCCCAGTAGTGTTGGGCGAACAGTGTTTGCCACTGTTCGGGTTCTGCAGAACATCACCCTGTTCGGGGTGACTATATAGCAGACTATATAGCATTGTGTTTAATGCCACTCTGTGTACACGGCTCAGCCACACTATATAGCATTGTGTTTACTTCCACTCTGTGTCTGCTGGGAACAGTAGTACACCGCTCACCCGCCACTGTATAGCATTGTGCTCTGTGTCACTGCTGACAATAGTGGTACACCGCTCACCCACCACTGTATAGCATTTCTGTACTGCCACTGTACTGCTGCCAGTCAGCGTGTACTTTAAGGATAAGTGAAATGAGGAAGAAATCCGTTGAAAGAGGGAGGGGCAAGGGAAGAGGTGTTTCCCCTGACGGTTCACGTACAGGCCACAGGGGAGCACCCAAGAAAACCCACTCAATACTGCCCATGTTGTCCAGGACAACAACCCTCACAGATCCAAAAGAACAGGACCAGATAATTACTTGGATGACCTCTCAAGCGTCCAGCAGTGGGTTAAGCAGCACCAGCACATCACGCACGAGGTCCGAGTCCTCAGCCAGTTAAAGTCTGGGCTTTCTTTGAAGACTGCACTGAGGATGTTACCATGGCGATTTGCAAGGTGTGCAAGACCCGCCTGAGCAGGGGGAAAAGTATTAACAACCTCTCCACCACCAGCATGAGCCGCCACATTCTATCCAAACATCCCACTCTGTGGGCAAACGCGGCAGGACAGGGTACCACCAGCAACACTGCCTCCCTTGGGTTCACCAGACTCACCACCAGACCCGCCTCAGCAGCAGCAGTAGCCCAGCCATTGCGTGGTTCACAACATTCACAAACATCAGACGATGCTGACACTGTCACTTTCCGGACTAGTGCTCTTGAGGTCTCCCAGTGTTCATCAAACACAACAACCAACAGCCCTTCGGTGTGCAGCGCTACGGTTGAGTTGTCTGTCTCTGAGATGTTTGAGCACAAGAGGAAATTGCCAGCAAATGACCCCCGGGCCGTGGCAGTAACAGCCAGCCAGCATAGCCAAGCTTCTGGCCTGCGAAATGCTGCCATATCGAGTGGTGGAGACAAACAGCTTCAAGGGCATGATGTCAGTGGCCATCCCACGTTACGTTGTTCCCAGCCGCTACCACTTTGCGCGCTCTGCAGTGCCTGAGTTGCATGAGCACGTGGTCAGCTAAATAACCCGAAGCTTGAAGAATGCCGTTGCCTGCAAGGTTCACCTCACCACTGACACCTGGACGAGTTCGTTCGGCCAGGGTCGATACATCTCCCTTACCGCGCACTGGGTGAACCTTGTGGAGCCTGGCAGCGATTCCTCACCTGCTACGGCGCGGGTGTTGCCCACGCCGCAAACAGCTGGATAACAACAGCAGCACCTACCTCTCTGACTCCTTCTCCTCCAACGCATCTCAAAGCTGTACCTCATCCGGAAATGCTAACCCAGCACCAGCAGCAGTAAGATCGTGGAAGCAGTGCAGCACAGCTGTTGGCATGCGTCAGCAAGCGTTGCTGAAGCTGATCTGCCTTGGGGATAAGCAGCACACAGGGGAGGAAATTTGGAGGGGAATAAAGGAACAGACGGATTTGTGGCTGGCACCGCTGGACCTGAAACCGGGCATGAAGCTAGACACCTGGCACGAACTGGCAATGTACGCAATAGAGGTGCTGGCTTGCCCGGCAGCCAGCGTTATGTCGGAACGCTGTTTCAGTGCTGCCGGAGGCATCATCACAGATCGGCGTATCCGCCTCTCCACAGAAAATGCAGACCGTCTGACTCAAATTAAAATGAATCAATCCTGGATTGGAAACGACTACGCAACACTCCTGGACCCCAACCAAGTAACATGACCGATGAACATCTGGGATGGTTTAGCGTTTCCAGTCCCTGTTTATTGAACCTCTCATCTGTATTACATTTATGACTGCATGGCGGCAAAAAGCATTGCTGCTATATCCGCACGCTTTTTGTCCTCATGCAAGGCCTGGGTTGTTGTGTCTCACAAAGCGTGGCCTTCTCCTCCTGCGCCTCCTCCTGTTCCATCACGTGTGCTGCTGCTGCTGCTGCTGCTGCTGCTGCTGCTGGGTTACCGTTGCCGGTCCCTGTTTATGGAACCTCTTATCTTTATTACATTTATGACTACATGGCGGTACAAAGCATGCTATCCGCACGCTTTTTGTCCTCATGCAAGGCCTGGGTTGTTGTGTCTCACAAAGCGTGGCCTTCTCCTCCTGCGCCTCCTCCTGTTCCATCACGTGTGCTGCTGCTGCTGCTGCTGCTGCTGGGTTACCGTTGCCGCGTGGTCCCTGTTTATTGAACCTCTTATCTTTATTACATTTATGACTACATGGCGGTACAAAGCATGCTATCCGCACGCTTTTTGTCCTCATGCAAGGCCTGGGTTGTTGTGTCTCACAAAGCGTGGCCTTCTCCTCCTGCGCCTCCTCCTGTTCCATCACGTGTGCTGCTGCTGCTGCTGCTGCTGGGTTAGCGTTGCCGCGTGGTCCCTGTTTATTGAACCTCTTATCTTTATTACATTTATGACTACATGGCGGTACAAAGCATGCTATCCGCACGCTTTTTGTCCTCATGCAAGGCCTGGGTTGTTGTGTCTCACAAAGCGTGGCCTTCTCCTCCTGCGCCTCCTCCTGTTCCATCACGTGTGCTGCTGCTGGGTTAGCGTTGCCGCGTGGTCCCTGTTTATTGAACCACTTATCTTTATTACATTTATGACTGCATGGTGGTACAAAGCATGCTATCCGCACGCTTCTTGTCCTCATGCAAGGCCTGGGTTGTTGTGTCTCAAAGCGTGGCCTTCTCCTCCTGCGCCACCCTCCTCCTGTTCCATCACGTGTGCTGCTGCTGGGTTAGCATTACCGGTCCCTTTTCCTGGAACCTCTTATATGTATTACATTTATGACTGCATGCCGACAAAAAGCATGTTACCTGTGCAAAGAAAACAGACATTTCCCGCATTTAAAAGACAGTTTTCCCTTTGAAACTTTAAAATCGATTTTCTCAAAAACTATAAGCTCTTTTTGCTAAATTTTTTTTCCTCTTGTACCCACTCCCAAGGTGCACATACCCTGTAAATTTGGGGTATGTAGCATGTAAGGAGGCTTTACAAACCACAAAAGTTCGGGTCCCCATTGACTTCCATTATGTTCGGAGTTCGGGTCGAACACCCGAACATCGCGGCCATGTTCGGCCTGTTCGGCCCGAACCCGAACATCTAGATGTTCGCCCAACACTAGACCTAGGCCCTCTCCCTTCCTGTTCCAGTATTGCACTCTGTTGCACCTAGTACCAGCCATTATAGTAGTGCCCTGCATTGATCACTGTTATAGTAATGCCCTTAGGTATCTCCTGTATTGCCTTTCATTGTCCCCTTCTTATACTCTCCATGGCCCCTGTAATTCCCTCCCCAGCTCTCTGCTGTACCTGTTGATTCCCCCTGTAGTGTCCTTCATTGCTTCATGTAGTACCCTCCATTCCCTTCTGCAGTACCATCTGCTGCTCCCTTGTAATGGGCTCCATAGACCTTCCCCTTGGTGCAAAAAAATGGCAGTGGAGCATGTAAGCATTTATCAATTGTATCTTTCAATCTGGTGTGGGTTGTACCCCTCATCCTCAGAATTCCTGGTTGTGCCCCATCACTCATTGATCCATACATGCCTTACTAGTTTAAGAACAGTGAAACGAATGTAGGGAGCCGTCAGGCACCAGGAACATTGATCATAAGGCAGTAAATATGCCAGAAGAACAAATGATATCACCACCATATACACCAATAGGCCACCAGGAAAAATACAACTGCTGGCAAAATATTGGGAAGGCTTTTACTACCAAATATGATTAAAGTGAACCTCCAAACTAAAAATCTACTCAGCAGCACTGTAAAGGCTTGGTGATTCTTTAACAGTTTCACATCATCAGAACTTTGTTTTTCTTACCCAAGCCTCATTTTTAGCTGCACAGAAGCTAAGCTCCAAACCATCAAAGAAATCTGCCCAGGCATTTTTACCCTGATGCTGTGCAAAGCATGATGGGATTTCTGATGTTGATGTTCTTGTTGCCTAGCGCACGCAGCCGGGTGGGGTGATCAGGACACAGGACAGTTGGAACGGTGTGTCATGCTCCCTGTCACCTTCTTTCAACCAAAAAGATGGCTGCCCTCATGAAATCACAAACATTTGCATAATCAAATGCAAGGGGGGACTACAGCTGCTCATAATCCCCCCTCATACCAAGGCTGGTGCAGTTTCCGGGCAGCCCTGGGGAACTTAACAGAGTCAGGTATGAGCCCTGTGCCCTGCTGTGTGAATGCTTCACTTTCCCCTTTATTACCAATGTCAGCTGTCATTATTATCTGTATCCAAACTGCTCCTGATCAATCCCATTGTCGATTGGAAGCAGATTGGACATTTAGGAAATCATCGTCAGATCCTGTTATTTGGACGGGAAATTGCGTTATGTTTACCCAGCATGATGTCCTACCATATTATTAAACTGCATTGTGCGTGACTGAGGGAGACCTTTCTGGTATCCCGACCCCCCCAGGGTTTGCCCCTGATTTGCCTGTTCTTTTAAAACAGGGTGGGTTTGAGATTATATTACCTATCTATTTTAATTAACATAACTAATGTAACTTAATGACAGTATGTTTGTTTAGGCTGAAATTCCTCTTTAAATACTATACAGCTTCTAAACTTTCACAACTTACTATAGTGAATGTTGATATCCTTCTGTGTGTGGGCAGAAAAAGAACCAAAGATTTCCCACACTTTCAAATGGCTTGCTCTTTTAATTTAGAGACCTTCCTCAATACTCAAACTTTTCTCCAATCTATCTTTTCTGCAGGAACCCCAGCATTTGATCTAGCATATATGAAAATGGGTGATCAAAAGCCAAACCTCTAATCACAATTTAAACATTAAACGCATGTTGACAGATTCAGCACTCAAATTTGTTCTCAAAAAATGCGCATCCACCCTCTAAAGAAATACTAGTATGCCATTATGTTGAAAAACTCAAAGGGGGAAAAGTATTACATCTTTTTTCTTTGAACATAATGGCCCCTTGCAAAATTGAATAAAATCCCTGTTATTGTCTTGGATGCACCAACCAGAGCTTGAAACTAAAATTAAATTTATATTAGATTAAGAATCTGACCTTAATTTTCCAACGTCATTAGCCAGATGGCAGCACTCCTTTATCATCCTAACCGATACAATTAAAACCCAATCACTGATACTTCTTTAAATGCCCTATATAGAACATATAACATCCCACTAAACTTCAGAAGCTTGACACAGCAATTTCTCCAGACTACTTAGAAACCATAAAAGGATAGCCTGTGTGTAGCAGATATGTCCTATAACAAAAAATGTATTCGGAAAACTAACCAACTGATCAAACAGGCACTAAAATAAAATAACTAAATCCCAAGATGATTTTGTTCATGGCAATAGACCTTCTATAAATACTCTGTACAAATGCAAATACTGTGAACTTCAGCTCAACTTTTGTTGAGTGAAAAGCAATCTCTTCAGTTCACTTGTATACGTTGAAAGATTATGGTCAATACTATTTTAACTTCTTACATTATTTGGATATACAAGTACAACAGTCACAAATTGCTCCTAACAAAAAACACCAGATGGATGTTTCCCCATATGCTGCCAGCAGTGCAGTTTCTAGGCTAAAATGCACCCAGGGCGAGGGTGTAAAAATTGCGCCCCCCCCAGCAAGGTATGGGCGCCCGCAATATAGGTTAGCCAGGTCTAGTTGCACTCAGTATAGGTCCCCCTAGTATAGGTAGCCAATAATAGGTAATCCAGTATAGGTAGCCAGCTATAGGCCCCCAGTATAGGTAGCCATGCATAGGTGAGCCAGTATAGTTGCCCCCCCGGTATAGGTTAGCCTGGTCTAGTTGCACTCAGTATAGGTCCCCCCAGTATAGTTAGCCAAGAGTAGGTAATCCAGTATAGGTAGCCAGCTATAGGTCCCCCCAGTATAGGTAGCCAGGCATAGGTGAGCCAGAATAGTTGCCCCCGGTATAGGTTAGCCAAGTATAGGTAGCCAGTATAGTTGCCCCCAGTATACGTTAGATAGGCAAGCGCCCCCAGTATAAGTTAGATAGGTAGGTGCCCCACTACAGGTTAGCTAGGTGGGTGCCTCTAATATAGGTAGCCAGAATAGTTGCCCCAGCATAGGTTAGATAGGTAGATGCCCCCAGTAAAGGATAGTTAGGTAGGTGCCTGCAATATAGGTAGCCAGTATAGTTGCCACCTGTATAGGCTAGCTAGGTAGGTAGGTGCCCCCAATACAGGTTAGATAAGTAAGTGCCCCCAGTATAGGTTTGATAGGTAGGTGCCCTACAGTATAGGTTAGATAGGTAGGTGCCCCCAGTATAGGTTAGATAGGTAGATGCCCCCCAGTATAGGTTAGGTAGGTGCCCCCCAGTATAGGTTAGATAAGGTAGGTTCCCCCCGTATAGGTTAGATAGGTAGCTGACCCCCAGTATAGGGTAGATTAGGTAGGTGCCCCATTATAGGTTAATTAGGTAGCTGCCCCCCAGTATAGGTTAGATAGGTAGGTGCCCCCAACTATAGGTTAGTTAGTTAGCTGCCCCCCAGTATAGGTTAGATAGGTAGGTGCCCCCCAGTATAGGTTAGATTAGGTAGGTGCCCCCCAGTATAGGTTAGATTAGGTAGGTGCCCCCATTATATGTTAATTAAGTAGCTGCCCCCCAGTATAGGTTAGATAGGTAGGTGCCCCCCAGTATAGGTTAGATAGGTAGGTGCCCCCCAGTATAGGTTAGATAGGTAGGTGCCCCCCAGTATAGGTTAGATAAGGTAGGTTCCCCCCATATAGGTTAGATAGGTAGCTGCCCCCCAGTATAGGTTAGATTAGGTAGGTGCCCCCATTATAGGTTAATTAGGTAGCTGCCCTCCAGTATAGGTTAGATAGGTAGGTGCCCCCCACTATAGGTTAGATAGTTAGCTGCCCCCCAGTATAGGTTAGATAGGGAGGTGCCCCCCAGTATAGGTTAGATTAGGTAGCTGCCCCCCAGTATAGGTTAGATTAGGTAGCTGCCCCCCAGTATAAGTTAGATAGGTAGGTGCCCCCCAGAATAGGTTAGATAGGTAGGTGCCCCCCAGTATAGGTTTGATTAGGTAGGTGCCCCCCAGTATAGGTTAGATTAGGTAGCTGCCCCCCAGTATAAGTTAGATAGGTAGGTGCCCCCCCCCAGTATAGGTTAGATAGGTAGGTGCCCCCCAGTATAGGTTATATAGGTAGGTGCCCCCCAGTATAGGTTAGATTAGGTAGGTGCCCCCATTATAGGTTAATTAGGTAGCTGCCCCCATTATAGGTTAATTAGGTAGCTACCCCCCAGTATAGATTAGTTAGGTAGGTGCCCCCCCCCCCCAGTATAGGTTAGATAGGTAGGTGCCCCCCAGTATAGGTTAGATAGGTAGGTGCCCCCCAGTATAGGTTAGATTAGGTAGGTGCCCCCAGTTTAGGTTAGATAGGTAGCTGCCCCCCAGTATAAGTTAGGTAGGTCCACCCCCCCATAATGGAGGGGGGAGCCCGAACTGTGGGGAGGACAGCCCGACCTCTCCCTCCCTCTCCCCGGGCCACCCTCCGTGCTCCCCCCTTCGACTGCAGAGTAATTACGCAGACGGAAGCGCTGGGCATAACTACTCACCTTCCTGTGTTCAACTCGCAGCTGATCTCCTCTCGTCATAGACAGTGATACACACGCTGCTTCCGGCTAAACAGGAATCAGCGTGTGTATCACTGTCTATGACGAGAGGAGATCAGCTGCGAGTGGAACGCAGGAAGGTGAGTAGTTATGCACAGAGCTTCCTGCTGCGTAATTACTCTGCGTCTGAGGGGGGAGCACAGAGGGCAGTCCGGGGAGAGGGAGGGAGAGATCGGGCTGCCCTCCCCGTGGCTCCGGCTCCCCCCTCCTCTACAGCGCCCCCCTCACAACAGCTCCCAGTGCGGCGGCACGGGCCGCACGGCCCTAAAAACGGGCCTGGCTGCCAGATATTAGATTACTGCAACAAACACAATTGCTAACTTCCAGTCAGAGCAATATCCTGCCTCTATCTGGCCAGCAGACGCTAGTCAGCCAATCAGGTGCACTGTCATACACCCTTTGCCTGCTGTACCATACCTAGCAGGAATTACATAGATTAGCATTCAGGTGGGAGGCTTCGGTTGGACGCAATCGTGAATTGCGTCGTTTTACAGGGACGCCCCGTGTAGGCACATCTCCCACACGGTCCCCTCCCTAACTACTCACCTGTCAACCGCATCCTAGAAGCTGCAAAAAATAAATTTAAAATCACAAACACTGGTCCACATGACAGCCCAGGGGCCCCAGGTCTCTCTCACTCACTGGGGCCCCCAAACCACCATGCGACACCTAGAGGGAAGTGCGGGCAAGCCCTGGACCTCTCACCTCCAGGGAACTCACCCCACCACCTCTAAACTGAATGCCAACTGCAACAAACACAATTGCTAACTTCCAGTCAGAGCAATATCCTGCCTCTATCTGGCCAGCAGACGCTAGTCAGCCAATCAGGTGCACTGTCATACACCCTTTGCCTGCTGTACCATACCTAGCAGGAATTACATAGATTAGCATTCAGGTGGGAGGCTTCGGTTGGACGCAATCGTGAATTGCGTCGTTTTACAGGGACGCCCCGTGTAGGCACATCTCCCACACGGTCCCCTCCCTAACTACTCACCTGTCAACCGCATCCTAGAAGCTGCAAAAAATAAATTTAAAATCACAAACACTGGTCCACATGACAGCCCAGGGGCCCCAGGTCTCTCTCACTCACTGGGGCCCCCAAACCACCATGCGACACCTAGAGGGAAGTGCGGGCAAGCCCTGGACCTCTCACCTCCAGGGAACTCACCCCACCACCTCTAAACTGAATGCCAACTGCAACAAACACAATTGCTAACTTCCAGTCAGAGCAATATCCTGCCTCTATCTGGCCAGCAGACGCTAGTCAGCCAATCAGGTGCACTGTCATACACCCTTTGCCTGCTGTACCATACCTAGCAGGAATTACATAGATTAGCATTCAGGTGGGAGGCTTCGGTTGGACGCAATCGTGAATTGCGTCGTTTTACAGGGACGCCCCGTGTAGGCACATCTCCCACACAGTCCCCACCTGGGGCCCCTGGGCTGTCATGTGGACCAGTGTTTGTGATTTTAAATTTATTTTTTGCAGCTTCTAGTATGCGGTTGACAGGTGAGTAGTTAGGGAGGGGACCGTGTGGGAGATGTGCCTACACGGGGCGTCCCTGTAAAACGACGCAATTCACGATTGCGTCCAACCGAAGCCTCCCACCTGAATGCTAATCTATGTAATTCCTGCTAGGTATGGTACAGCAGGCAAAGGGTGTATGACAGTGCACCTGATTGGCTGACTAGCGTCTGCTGGCCAGATAGAGGCAGGATATTGCTCTGACTGGAAGTTAGCAATTGTGTTTGTTGCAGTTGGCATTCAGTTTAGAGGTGGTGGGGTGAGTTCCCTGGAGGTGAGAGGTCCAGGGCTTGCCCGCACTTCCCTCTAGGTGTCGCATGGTGGTTTGGGGGCCCCAGTGAGTGAGAGAGACCTGGGGCCCCTGGGCTGTCATGTGGACCAGTGTTTGTGATTTTAAATTTATTTTTTGCAGCTTCTAGGATGCGGTTGACAGGTGAGTAGTTAGGGAGGGGACCGTGTGGGAGATGTGCCTACACGGGGCGTCCCTGTAAAACGACGCAATTCACGATTGCGTCCAACCGAAGCCTCCCACCTGAATGCTAATCTATGTAATTCCTGCTAGGTATGGTACAGCAGGCAAAGGGTGTATGACAGTGCACCTGATTGGCTGACTAGCGTCTGCTGGCCAGATAGAGGCAGGATATTGCTCTGACTGGAAGTTAGCAATTGTGTTTGTTGCAGTTGGCATTCAGTTTAGAGGTGGTGGGGTGAGTTCCCTGGAGGTGAGAGGTCCAGGGCTTGCCCGCACTTCCCTCTAGGTGTCGCATGGTGGTTTGGGGGCCCCAGTGAGTGAGAGAGACCTGGGGCCCCTGGGCTGTCATGTGGACCAGTGTTTGAGATATTAGATTACTCCAAGAGGGGTAATAAGGACTCCTGCATAGCACAGCTAATTTTTCATGCAGGAAGACTAGTTTTTTGTTTTGGGAAGTCTGTGTTCCAGAGTCTAAATTTGAGTTTACTATCAGTTTTGGAAATTGAAAGCTGTCTATAAATTTTAAATGTAATTGAAAACTAATGTTTAATAACAGTAAACTATAAAAAAGACTTATACAGCGCTGATATATGTTTCAAGAATGTTTTTAATTAAAGTGGCATTTCACTTTAAATGGTTTAATATTTTGGTTATGGCATTATATCGCTAGAGTCCCTCAGGTAACATG
This sequence comes from Hyperolius riggenbachi, assembly GCF_040937935.1. NCBI lineage: Eukaryota > Metazoa > Chordata > Amphibia > Anura > Hyperoliidae > Hyperolius > Hyperolius riggenbachi. The sequence continues at coordinate 267,073,800 of NC_090646.1, forward strand.
TATACGTTTGTACAGAATTTAGATCACTATCACCTAAAAACATCAGTTAGGTGTTTCTTTATTTTAATTGCCAGCCCAGCAATCAATTTCAAGAGGTTAAAAAAAGCTCCAACAATCTCACAGATTTAATGAAAGAGTGGCCCAAATCCTCATCACCCTAGCATGGTAATTGAGCAGATCTATTAACTTGTTACACTAGATTTGTTTAAAGAGACTATTACACAGTCATTTAATCAATTTGTTACACTGGAGGTCTTGACTTATGAGACACTTGCCTTATGATTCCTTAATGACTGAATTAATTTGTTTTAATAAAACCAACATTGTATACAAGTCCTTTTTTTATCCCGAAATGTAATCTTCTTAGACAGAATAGGCTCATGCTTCATCTGATTAGGAGTTTTCCATAGGTTTATCAAAGTCTGCCGTTTCCGTCATGGCGGCATGTATGAGCCATTTTTCTTCTTTATGACATCATTAATTTAATATGGATCATTAGTTTCTTATACACACACATGTTCTGACAAATGTACCCAATGAATAATGTACCTAATGCGCTTAGGCTCAAATGCATCACATCATAAATGGAGATCCCAGCAAAATAATAATAATAAAAAACAATAATAAAACCCTGAGCCTCCTCGGCAGACTTGTTTTCCAGCCAGAGCACAGATTAAATTCTGCTCACTCAGGAGCAAAAGCAGCCTCAGTATAATAAACACACATAGATTTATTTTATGGGGAATTAAGGTTATCTTGAGAGCATATGTAGGACAAGAAAATCGGTTTTGCTCTTGATGGAAGGTGACGTGTGTGGAATTGATGTAAATAAACACGAGGGCCCAAGGAAAAGGCACTTGATTGTATTGATTATGTAAAGTAATTGGTGCCTTGCAAATGTTAATGTACTATGTTAATGTACTACAAATGGCTTCTGCATCATGATCTGACTTTCCAAAGGCTGCTGTGTTCTTCTCATACAACTTTCTGATAAATAAGAAGCCTGGGGTTTCTCTGCAGCTCAAAACGTGATCTGACTTTCATCTACCATTCAAACAAATAACCAATACAAATGATAATTGGATGAACTTAATGTACGCATTTAAACAGTTAGCTAACATGAGCAGCCTGCAGAACGATTGCCATCAGTGAAATGAGGATTTCGGGGACAAAACAGGCTTCGGGTAATTTGAGTATGAATATGAAAGCCACTAAGTAGCTTCTAAATTACTTGGAAAATCGAGGATGTGAATCTATTTAGCGCAGATGTTGTATGGGTCATAGTTTATTATAAAAAATACTTTGACAAGTTAAGTTAAATATAACATTTTGAAAAGAAAGGTAGGTTTATGAAGTTTTAACATAGCAATATGGATGACAAAAGCACTAAATGGGACCAACCGTATTAAAAAACAGAGCACAGGCAACATTTTATAGAACAATAAATAATATGACAATACACAGGCTGATACTTGGGGCCATAAACACTGAGACCGCAATTATGTTTTGTTATATTATAGCTACTTGAATACTTTATTCTGTAAAAAAAAATCTCCAAAAAACAAAAACAAAAAAATGGAATACTGTAAAATCTAAATGGAAGAGGTGGTCCCATGACTTCTAAGCTTTGTGCTTACTGTAACGCACATTATAAAATTGGCTACATTGATCAATACCTCACTTCTATTCTTCCTCTGCTAAACTAGAAGTAATGTAATTCTGATTTTCAAGAGCCAGAACATGAAAAAGATCATACTCTACCACTGATATCGTGACCAGCCATTGTGTTAATTGGTTTCCTTTTCATACAGATTAAAATATGCTACCATATTTGTCATGAGGATTATTTAAATTCAACTTTAAGGTTTTGTCTCAAGGTTGACTAACTATACATCTGAAACATAGAATGCCCTGACCTTCATGTCTATATATTGGGCACCAAAATCCACAATGAGATTGGCACCACTCCAGAAATAGTAATAAATGCTTTTATTGCATCAAAGTGGTGGCATGTATTTGCCACCACTTTGATGCAATAAAAGAGCTTATTACTATTTCTGGAGTGGTGCCGATCTCATTGTGGATTTTGATGGCTGAGCGTCTCTATGGACACTGAGACGAAGATCGTGGCACACTAATGTTCATGTTTTGTGGTGCTCCTCCTAAATCTTTTTCTACTATATATTGGGCACCAACAGGTGTCAATTGTGACAGATGCTCGCTCTCCCTGCTCCTGAGAGTCCTGACAACTTATTGCACAGGCCGCAGAACTTTGGTGCCTCCCTACTGTACACAGCACACCTTTCCTCTTTGATGAAAAACATTATCTGAACCTCCAAGAGTGGTTCCAAGTGTAATGATATTGGAGTATGAGCGGGTATGCAAATCTCAAAACCCTGAGATTTCAAGATCTGCATGGGTTAATCAGTGGTCTTTTCTAAGTGTTATCAGGTAGTGAGGAGCAGAAATTATCCCTGTGAGCAATTACATATTGTAATTCGCAATTACACATCGTAATTGTATTGCAAAATTTTGTGGAAAATCGTAATTCATTTTGTATGTAATTGTAATCATTCGTAATTTTGCGTAATTGATTTTGAAAATGCAAACTGTCATTTTTTAAGTTTAAAAACCATTTTTCTTTGCCTTTTTTTTAAATCAATTTTCTCAAAACCTACCAGGTGTTTTTGAAAAAATGTAAATAGCATGTATGGGGACTTTGCTATTCACCACCAGCACAAAATTATGCAAAAATTATGCAAAGATTCATGCAAAATTACTAATAATTATACAAACTCAATTGAATTAACAATTTTTAATTACATATAGGCATATAGGCATAATCAGCTGATTGCGATCATCACTGTTATCAGGGGTACGGCGTGGTGAAACTGTCAGCACCTGACGGCACTAGCTGTGTTGAGGGAGACATTGCATGTTACAATTTTCAGTTCAAGTCTACTGTGAAGGGAATACACAATATGTAGGAGGCGGCGCACGTTTGAGCCAAGCTGCTCAGGGCTTTTCAAGGCCAGTCCCAATGCCCTGTATTAATGGAAAGTCAGGAATAATAGAAGAGCCCAGCGCTAAATAAAACCGAAAATCCTGCGTGTTCACATCTAAACAATAGTCACAATACCCACTGCCGTGGTATCCATATGGTAAATAATGTACACAGTTTACTCACAGCCAACAGGAATATTCAGTGAGGAGCCTGAATATGTTTGAATCAGCGTGGAAGAACCACGCGTGTCAAGAAAGTTTGCCGCTGTCTGATAGTGCCAAACACGGCAAATGGATGTGACGTCATTGCCACTACGCTCCACGCTGCATTCCAAAAGCCGTCAGCTAGAGGTTCCTGGACGCGAGGGTGAGAGAATACAAGAACCAATAGTGCAGACTGCGCCCACAGTTGAATGACAGTCATTCTACTGTGGGCGCAGTCTGCACTATTGGTTCTTGTATTCTTTCATGAGAACAAGGGTATGAGGGGGCATTCCAGTAAAAAAATATTACAAGTACATAAAAAAATTAAAACGGTGAAAAAGAAAAATTACAATTTTTAGATGAGTGTTGTGTCTTATCACCTGGGTACAGCAGAAGTTAAATGTGTTAATCTGCTCTGGTTTTTGGCATTACACAATAACTAGGGGTAAAAGTGGGAGCCACAAAGGCAATAGGCAAGAGAAAGTTCCACAGCAGCAATATCTTGGAGAAGGCACACGGTGCCCAAGAAAACCAGGATCCCAACACGTCCCTTAGCAGCCACGTCAAGCCATACTCCACTGGCTGCAGAAGAATGCAGGAAGAGCCAAGGCCCACAGCTATGTTTTTTTTCAGCTGTCAATACCATGATCACCTGTCATATTTTTCGAGACTCCTTGAAATGGGTCAGAAACATGAACAGATCGGGCACCACATGCATGATTATCGATATGAAGACCATATGAAGACACACCACCCAACATACTCAAGAACTGATTTGGCCTTGAGGACAGAGCAGCTGGCTCACCCTACTACAGCTCCTTTGGAGACAGGTAATTATAGCAAACACTGGCACCTGGTAATTTTGGAACACCATAGAGAATTATAACATGGTGGCACTAGCTGTGTAATTATCGCACATAAGTTTCAGTGCAGGTAGAGGCGTGATTTAGCATTAAACTGAATTTGTGGATTTAGCGGTGGTAGCATCATAATTTAGTGGCGAATGGACAAAATTGTTGGTTTAAATTAGTGGCTACAAACTTAATAGCAGGGGGTAAGTTAGTATAAGGCATAGGTGGGGAGTTAGTGTTAGGCGTAGATGGGTGCTACTGTTAAGTAGGGATGGTCGCTGGATTCCGCAGAATTAAGAATTCCGTGATTCCGGACGGAATTTGGTGATTCCGTTCCGTTGTGACGGAACGGAATTACTATAACACTATGGCAGAATTTCCGCGGAAAAATATGAAATTCCGTGGCATTTTATGGAATGCAAATTTTTTTCCCCACCGAACTGATTTCTACCTAATAAGAAGAACCTCCCTCCCTTCCTCCTCCTCCCTTCCTCCTCCTCCTCCTCTGGAGGAGTGTCTTGTCTTCCAGGAAATTGTAGGATTTCAAAAGCCAGCTTACATACAATGGCCGGGAATCGAACCCAGGTCTAGTGCTTGGTAGGCAGCTTTCCTCACCACTATACCACCACCAACACTACATGCTGAAGCCAGCCTAGCATGTACCAGTATGATATATCCAAGAGAAAAATGAGCTTGCTTAGGGATTTGTAGGATGTCAAAAGCCAACTCACATACATTGGCCAGGAATCAGACCCAGGCTTACCGCTCTGTAGGCTGCTATCCTAACCATTATACCACCAACACAACACACTACAATGCTACATGCTACATGCTTAAGCCAGCCTAGCATGTACCATTGTGATATATCCAATAGAAAAATGAGCTTGCTTAGGGAATTGTAGGATTTCAAAAGCCAGCTTACATACATTGACCGGGAATCGAACCCAGGTCTAGTGCTTGGTAGGCAGCTCTCCTCACCACTATACCACCACCAACACTACATGCTGAAGCCAGCTTAGCATGTACCTTTATGATATATCCAAGAGAAAAATTAGCTTGCTTAGGGATTTGTAGGATGTCAAAAGCCAACTCACATACATTGGCCAGGAATCAGACCCAGGCTTACCGCTCTGTAGGCTGCTATCCTAACCATTATACCACCAACACAACACACTACAATGCTACATGCTACATGCTTAAGCCAGCCTAGCATGTACCATTGTGATATATCCAATAGAAAAATTTGCTTGCTTAGGGAATTGTAGGATTTCAAAAGCCAGCTTACATACATTGGCCGGGAATCAAACCCAGGTCTAGTGCTTGGTAGGCAGCTCTCCTCACCACTATACCACCACCAACACTACATGCTGAAGCCAGCCTAGCATGTACCATTATGATATATCCAAGAGAAAAATGAGCTTGCTTAGGGATTTGTAGGATGTCAAAAGCCAACTCACATACATTGGCCAGGAATCGAACCCAGGCCTATCGCTCTGTAGGCTGCTATCCTAAACATTATACCACCAACACAACACACTACAATGCTACATGCTGAAGCCAGCCTAGCATGTACCATTATGATATATCCAAGAGAAAAATGAGCTTGCTTAGGGATTTGTAGGATGTCAAAAGCCAACTCACATACATTGGCTAGGAATCAAACCCAGGCGGTAGCTTGTTAGGCTGTTATCCTAATCACCACCAACAACACAACATGCTGAAGCCAGCCTAGCATGTACCATTATGATATATCCAAGAGAAAACTGAGCTTGCTTAGGGATTTGTAGGATGTGACAAGCTCACAGAAATGGCCTTAATGTGAATGAGGCATTAACAAGAATATGCAAATCAGGTGTTTCTGACATTATTGTCAGATCTGACAAGATTAGCTGCATGCTTGTTTCTGGTGTTATTCAGACACTTCTGCAGCCAAATAGATCAGCAGGGCTACAAGGCAACTGGTACTGTGTAAAAGGAAGTCAATATAGCAGCCTCCATATTCTTTTTATCTCAGGTATCCTTCAAGCGGGTGCTTGCATGAATTTGAAAAGCCCAAAAAATAGTAAAAACAAGAAAAAAAAAAAAAAAAGCAAGCATTTTTTGTCTTTTTACCTCCACCCTATCTTTCTGCAATATATATTTGAAAAAAGTAAATTAAATACACAGTCTAATATATATATCTTGCCCTTCGTCATTGAGCTGGTGCATAGCAGGGTAAAGAGGCTTTTGTTGATGAAAGATCATTTGTGTTAATGGTGCAAAAGTGATGAATTTGTAAGTGCCTTTTTTTTGTTAAAACAAGTGCTTAGTTACATATACCCAAAAATTATAAACTAAGAAGGAGAGGTCTATGTGCCAACACAATGTGGCCAGCATTGTCCTCATTTGTCAGCTAGAGATTAAAAATCATTAGTCATACAGTAAATTTCATGCTCTATAAAGATACAAGTGCTAGCATGATAACAAAAGGAAGTGGGAATGGCACCCTCCAGGCTCATTTAACAGTCACAAACATTTGGCTATTGCTGCAGTCCAGGCCATTCAGCGCACAATAGACTGTATTTGAAATCTGTCAATGTCTGTGTTTTCTGTTGGTGCTTATATCCACGTTCCCATTTTGAAAAGGAGGCCAGTACAATGATGGGTCGCATCTAAATTAATGGATTCAACCTTTTGCCCGTTTCAACAGATGCTGCTCCTAGTCATCCCAAAAAAGCATGTTAAAAGTCAACAACGTTAAGCGTTTTAGGTCATAATGCCCATTTCAAGGTCATTTTAATTCTGGGAAAAGGTTAATTAGATCACTGCATAAAACAACAATAGACTTTACTCAACTTGCCTTTAACAGCCACAGGCAGACATACACTAAAATATTTACTGGGTGTAATACTGAGCAGGTGTTCTGAGCCTCTAAAGAGCACATTTGAGTTGCTGCTTTCTACTATTAAAAAGACATACATCTAATATTGCTTTATATTTATTTCCCATAAGGGAAGGCAAATCAATTAATAGCTCAGTATTTCTTTGCTGGTAAGAAAGCTTTATATAATAAGGACAAAAGTCAATTAAGGGCTAGCTCCTTATGGAATCATCCTTTTTAACAAACAATCTACTAATGTATTTAAATGAATTGAGGACACTGTGAAATCATACATTAGGATACGCATCATGCACAAGAACGACTTTGCTTTCAAATCATATATTATAGACGATTTAGTACATTATAGTGATTGAGCAACGTATTTATTATACCATGGTAGGTAGGGAAAAGTAAGGAATGGATAGCAAGTCATTTATTTGTGTAGTGTTTAAAGATAAACAGTAAGACATTTTTTAGCATGTACACAGGAGCATAACTACAAATCATGGGGCCCCCAGCAAAACTTTGCTGGGCTCTCCAATGTTCACACCCAGGGCCGGATTTACCATATGGCACTGTAGGCAAGTGCCTACAGGCGCCTGATGATGGAAAGGCTCCCCTCCCTGAGCGCCTTTCTACTTTCCTATGAGAGTGTAAATGAGAGGTTACTAACCCTGCTTTTGGCATTCTACTGACAAGATCTCCCTTCAGTCGGGGCACCTCTAGCTACCTAATACTGAGGTTCCTCTAGCTACCTAATACCTGGGGGGCACCTCTAGCTATTTAATATTGAGGGCATTTCTGTGCTGGCTACCTAATACTAAGGGGGCACCTGTAGCTACCTATGACAGGCAAGGGAAGTAATGGAGAAGTGACAGCTGGGCCAGCCAGCACACTAGCGGTGTGGTTTGGAGGGGGTTTGGAGGTTCATGGAGGGCGATATCTAGGGTGTCAGGACATCTGTGCCTATAGGCTCCTGTGAGGTAAATCTGGGCCTGTTCACACCCTTTGCCTTGCCTCCCCCAGGTGACCCTCACAGCCTTGGAGCCCATCGTGCAAGGGTCATAAATCAAGTATGGCTATCATAATCTTCATACCTATAAAAGTATACCCACAAAAACACCTGATCTGAAGGATGGATTCCTTTATCATAGGGGTGAAGTAGTAGTTGGGGCCCCCTTACAGCTCTGGGCCCCCCTGTAGTCGCAGGGTCTGCTCCCCTGTAGTTATGCCTCTGCATGTAAATATTTTGGCTTATTCTTGTAAAATTTGAAGTAACTCCCCTTTTTTAACATGCTTCATAAACTTCATTATTTATTGGTGTATTACATATAGAGATTTGTAGAATTTACTTTTAGTGTGTATATCAGACACCTAATCCAAAAAAAAAAAAAATCACATACACACATTGCTCTCAATAAAGTCATGTCAGAAATTGTTCTTTGTGATAATTTTGGCTGCCAGACTGATGCCTGTATGGACGTTCCCTGACATTTTATAACCAGCAAAACTTGAAGTAAATGATCAGATTTAATTTATTTAACCAATTAATTTGTTTCCACGCACAGCAAGGAGCATCATTTTAGAGATGGCCTGAACTGTTTACCGGCGGACAGTTCCTGACGAATAATGCGTGTTTGCATCAGCAGGCGAACACATGGCATGTTCGACTTTCCCCTATACATCTTCACAGATTCAAACTATGACCCCTTACCTCACAGTCAGCAGACACATGGCAGCCAATCAGCATACCCTCCCTCCCGGCCCCCTCCCCCCCCCCCCAATAAAAATGCTAGCACGGCATCTAAGGGCCCGCATCGTACTGTGGGTGTGCTGAAACACATGCATGGCAATGGAATAGTTTCCCCTGCATGCATGTTGTGCGGAGTGGTATGGGGAGATCCGAGAATCTGCAACATGCTGCAGATTCTCGCATGCCCGCATCCACTTGCAGCCATGTCCAATCTCCTCAATTGACTTTGCATCAGTAGATGCGGAAGTGACGCGGGTGCCAGCGGAAGTGATGCGATGTGGCTAGGTAGCCGCATTTACATCACTATCCCTGTGGGAAAGGGCCCTTAGGCCCTTCGATTTTCTCAAAAACGAAAAGTTCTTTTTGAATTTTTTTACGTTGTGGCCACTTCTCACCTTTATAATCCATGCAATTGTGGTGATTGTAGCATGTATGGGGGCTTTGCTATTAACGTTAAAGTCAAATCCATGATCATTGCTTTGATCCCGGATTCTACATGCAATCAAGGCTAAAATCCGAGTCGAATTCAGAATTCCGTTTCAAATCCGGATCACGATCACGGCGTGTCCGGATCTTGATTCTGCCGTGGCCTAATTTACTCAAATTCGTGATCGGTGGCAACACTAAAGGTGGCCACACACCATACAATTTTTTAAATATCTGTTCAATTTAAGAATTGCAATCAATTTTTCTGACTGATTGTAACATTTCAAAAATATGACCAATGTACCACACACCTACTGTATGTTCAATTTTTTCCTCAATTATGATAAAAATGATTGGAAACTTAGAGAAAATTGCTAGGGTGTGTATAGTAATAAATTAACAATCCAACACACACCATACAATCTTTAGTAGAAATTGAAGAGAAATATCTGACATTCCGGATCGATTTAAATCGAAAAAAAAACGAGAAATCCGATCGGATTTTTCAGTCGAATGAATAAAAGCTTTCGATTTTTTCGAGAGTCACGATCGTTTTTATCGAATTACTGTAAAATCGGATCATTTTATTGTATCGTGTGTGGCCACCTTAAATCAGAATTCTTTTGTCAGTCAGCAGCCCTCTAGCTCTGATGGTATGCTTCATTATGTGGTAATATATAGTATCTAAATCCACAGCCAACCATTCACAGATGTGGAAATGGCAACCTGCTGATATCAACATAGGGATAGGAATATAAATTTACTGCCATAGGAAAGTTGCATGTATAAGTCTTGGCTGACTGTTTCTTGGCTTTTAATTCCAATCATTGGATAAAAGCTACTGTCACAGTATGTTATCAACAGTCCTATAGCCTCCTTGACTTCCAGTTAGAAGCATAGACAGCATTACAGGCACAATAGTCCAACACAACTAGCTATGGACAATGTAAGGTTATACATCATGGCATGTCATCTTTTCTATTCTCTTGCTGTCCATCGTAAGTCTTCAGCTTGTCACATCCTAATCTGGCTCAAAGTCAAACATGCTATAGCTAACATTATCAAACAGTTTGAAGTGTCAAGTGGTCAAAGGAAGACACATTGGCCCCGAATCAATTTCCCTTTTCCCTGAACTTTTTTCATAGGAGATCTTTTCACACCACATCAATAAAAACATACTGCGCCATATCCTGTTAACTTTTCTCTTGAGTGTTCTCCAAGTAGATATTTTCAATCCTTATCAATGTATTTTTTTTTAAAGCTCCCACACAGCAAGAATGGACTCAACAAGAGTTTGATATTACCTTTTTACCTGCTTTGTAGTACTTTTTTGATTTCTGAAGTACTGAAAATTATTATTTAGATAAGATGAAAAAGTATCTCCTTGGTGAAAACTCAGGTGAAAAATTAATAGGATATGGCCCATATGCAATTAACATTTTCTCCTGGGATTTCTCCTAGGAGATAATTTGTCATCTTCTCTTTAAAATCATTTTTCAGTGCTTTGAAGTTAAAAAAGCACAAAAAAGTAGGAGAAAAAGTACTATGCAAATTATTTTAAGTTTTTTTTATGCCTGCTGGTGGTTTAAAAGTCAGGAGAAAAAGCTTTTTGCATATGGGCATTGGCCCTCTATCAGCTACCAGGAAGCACAAAAATACTTAAAGGACTTCCGAGGCGAGGAGCAAGAATCCAGGTTTACTCTCCTGCGGCTTCTTCCATCCCCGAGAAGCAATCTCAGTCCCTTGCCGCAGCCACAGTCCTCCTCGGTGTCCCCGCTGGCAGCCCGTAATAATTGCGACTCACCGGCATGATCGGCTCTTCTGCACGAGCCCATATCGTCTGGTGTGTACTGCGCCTGCGCAAATGTTCTATCTCCCCAATCCCCTTTATGTTTGTGATAACTTTTTTTTTTCTTTTAACATAATGCTTCATCTGGCTATGGTCCATACCATCTTTGAACCAACTTTTGCTTTTGACCATGCCTGTCTCTGGGTTATATGTTCTGCTACCACCAGTGTTAGTTATTATATGAGTTCACTTGTTGCAACTTGGGCAAGGCCACGCAGTGATATATAATCTGTTCTGTGATGAGCAAGACTAAAGATGAGGCAATTTGCTCCATAGGTTAAGCTTCATGTATTTTCCTTGTGAAATAAGGTATCAATTATTATCCAATACCATTCTGACTTTAGGGTCTTATTATGCAGCGGGGAGTTGCAATGCTTCAGCATCTTATTTATAAATTGGTAAAAATAAACAAAAAAAAAACATTTGTGCAAAATACTTACAAAAAGCTAAAAACTTTGTTTAGCGTCAGAAGTACAATTTAATGAAACTGTGATAATACTGTATGTTTGTTACAAGATTTTGTTTTATTTGTTTTTATTTTTGCTGTGACCCAGAAGTTCACAGCTAAATATGGAACAGTAAATTTCAGTTCTGTGTTACTGAGTGCGATGAAAGCACATAACCCAGTCAGTATACATCAGCCAAGATGATCTTATTAATTTACAGCAGTAAACTAACAGGACTTGTAATTATTTAATTTGGCAGCATAGAGCATAAGCGACTGAAACATTGAAGCTCTCTGAACAACCAAATCTGCCAAAAAAGTATTTTGTGAAACTGAAGCTCCAGAGTCCAAAGATAAATGTGGGGAATAAAGTGTTCTTCTTTTGCGTTTGAAATGTTGTTATTATTTTTATTTTATTTAAATTGACATGGTACTTATATAAAACAAACTGTTTGATTGTTTGAGATGGATAAACTGTTAATCTAATTTATGAATAACCAAAACCATCAAAAAATAATTTTGTTATTGTAGACTAAAAATAAAAAGTTAACAATTAACAGTAAATATGACATAAATAGTAAATGTTGGTATAAATCCCAATAAACCTCACTGCAGTATCACCTGTTTCTTCCAAATTTTTATTCTCCCGTTTTGATAACTATTTATGCAGAAGAGACTTAAATAAAAAGATAAAAAAAAGATAAATAAGATGATTATTTAAGTGCCCACTAATGATACAATCTTGATTGTACAATCTGACCAAATCTATGTAGTAGAAGGATAAACTGAATGACTATACTTTGAAGGGATACTTAAGTTATTCCTTCATGTTACATAGAAGTGGTAAGATTGTACAATCAATATTGTATTATTAGTGGTCACCTTAAACATGGCCATTAACGATACAATTCTCTTGGTATTTGATTGTCTGATTTGATCGGAAACAATTGTTTGGGCCCACTAATGGAAGAAAAGCTGCTATCCAATTCGATCAGATTGATGGAGAGAAAGTGCCAAGGCCTTTTTCTGCAAGGAGGCAGGGCTAAGTGCTGGAAGCTGGCTGACACAGTGCTCAGGGAGGGATTTAAAAAAAACCCAAAACCTTGTGCTTAAGTTATAACTATGTATTAGGAAAGGGTCGATAGAATGTCAAATTTAAACAGAATTTGCTCTTCAAAATACTGGACTTTTAGCAGGTGTCATTATTATTAATAAGACTATCTGGTATAGGCCCACATTTTGTTGGTAATTTGCTTGTCACTGAAGAAAGTCACTATGAACACATTTCACACTAAATTATCTTGACTGCTGGAGCAAAGTTTTTCCTTTTCAGTCAACACTATTAAAGTGAACCTCCAGACTAAAAATTGACTCAGCAGCACTGAAAAGGCCTGGTGTGTCTTTAACAGTTTCCCAGCATCAGAACTTTGTTTCTCTTATACAAGCCCCATTTTTAGCTGCACAGAAGAAAACTGCCCGGGCAGTTTTCCCCTTATGCTGTGCAAAGCATGATGGGATTTCTGATGTTGTTCTCGTTCTGCTGTTTTGGTGCAAATTTTTTTTTTACATCTTGAATTTGACATTTGAAGCCTAGTGTGTGCAGCTGGGAGGGGTTATCAGGACACAGGACAGTTGGAACTGTGTCTCATGCTCCCTGTCACCTCCTTTCAACCAAAAAGATGGCTGCCCCCATGACAAAGATGGCAGCCCCCATGAATCACAAACATTTGCCTGTTCTTTTAAAACAGGGTGGGTAAAATATTATATTACCTATCTATTCTAATTAACATAACTAATGTAACTTAATAACAGTATGTTTGCTTAGGCTGAAGTTCCCCTTTAATGATGAGTTACATCTAATACCACATGATTGCTACCAGTCATTTTATGAATCAGCTGGTTTCGGGGCCCACTCTGTGCCGTGCTGTGCCTAATTTGGGTGCACAATTGACTGTAATGTTAATTATGGCTATAGTGGTGCAGCCTAAATTAAGTAAATACGTTCCATAATTCGGGTGCCAGCAATAGCCGGACCCCAAATTACATGGCCAAAGAAGAAAATTAGTAGTGAACAAGAGAAAGACAACATGCAAATTGAGATACCACGCACTATTCATACATGAAAATCCTATCCCCCGTCACACAGGAGTTACAATTGCTTGCTACTGAGCTGGCTCTGGTTTAGCCATTGCACTGTTATCTCAGATGTCACCTGGGCCAGAGCAGTAAACAATAATGAATTGGGGACAGCAGCTACTGGGGTGAAATGGGGCCAGCCCTTGCCGATCCAACCATTCCCCTTCATGAACAGGGTGACCTTCTTCATGATCAGGACTCCCTTTCCCACTCAGGAGACCTCCCTGCCTTGCCTAGCAAACAGAGGAGCCGCATGCCAGCTGTGTAACTGTCGGCATTACAGGGATAGAAACACAGTTGGTGGAAGGCAGATCCAGCACTGCTTTGCTAAAATGTATTTGTGCATGAAAATAAAGTGCGTACAGTTCACTTGCAGGCTGATGCATTGCCATAAAATGCACATACCAGAGGTGAAGAGTGAGTGGTGGGTACAGGGAAATGGATGCCTGTTGGTGGTTTTGCAGAGAGCATATACGCATGAAATGGACATCTGGCACCCACCACTCACCCTAGTATGTGCGTCTATGACAATGCATAAGCCTGCAACCACAAACTCTATGCACTTTATATTAATGAACAAATGCATTTCTGTACAGCTGTGCCACTGCCGGCTTGTTGTTCCTCTCCTCAGATACATTAGTGGGCGGGAGTGGGGGGCCCCAGATCCACTGTTACTGCTCTGCCACTGTTCCCCTCCTTCCGATAAACATGTCCCCAGGCTCCACTCTCCTCCCTCCCTCTAGTGCAGACATATGATGCAGGCAGTGGCACTCACCCTCCATCCTGGTAGCAGCGGCTCTGCTCTGCATTACACTGGTGACATTCTTTGGTATGTCATCTTTAAGGGTCCCCATTTGATAAGGTCAATAAGCGTGTTCCCTTACAATACAGAAAAGTGCCACCAGTGTAGGGCAGAGCAGAGACAGTGCTAGCACGATGGAGTATGAATGCCTCTGCCTGCACCATGCATCTTCATCGGAGGGGGGCAGTGCCTGGGGACATGTCCATCGTAAGAAGGGGAGTGCAGCACAGGGACACAACTCTTCAAGGGTGGAGGGAGAGAGGGAGCAGAGCCCAGAGACCACGAGACTGCCAGGGATATTGGGGGTTTCCTGCCTGATACCACTAACTGCCCCCAGGAGCTCAAAGTCTAATCCTTGCCTCATATCACTGACTTTAGTATCTTACAGTTTCATCCCTGCCTGATATCACTGACCTCAGATGCTTTCACCCTAATCCTTGTCTCATGTCACTAAGGATAACATGAGATGGTGATTAGAGGGCAAGATTCTAAGTACAGTTAGTGACATGAGGCAGAGATTAGAGTTCAGAATATTTTTTACTTGGGGTGTGGCTTGTGCTGAGGGGCAGAGCTTAGGGTGCCAGAACCCCTGTGCCTACAGGCTTCTAAAATGCAAACCCAGCCCTGAGTACCATACTTTGTTTTAAATATTTATCTAGAAATATATTTAGATTATAAAACTATTCATGAGAGTTTCCATTAAGCCTTATGAGGAAATTCACTTTAGTATAAGAGTGCTTTGGATTACAAGCATGTTTCTGGAATGAACTATACTCACAAACAAAGGTTCTACTGCGTATTTCTTATAATCCCTGAGATAACCTAACACAGGGAGAGCCGTGTCTCGGGTTCTCGCTGCACCCAAATCACATGAGCTTGAACATATGTACTTTCCACTCTATGCTTCCTCCCCAACTTCTGATTGGTACTTTTTCTTTTTTAACTTTCAGATTTTTTACTTTGCTAATACCTTGTCAGGACCAGCTACTCCATGTTATAGAGACTTCTTAAGCTGAATGCCGCAAGCTTCTCAGATACCTCTGTCTGTACTTCATATTCTTGCAGTATAGAAGGCATGATGAAGTCATGAGTAGATGAGTAGCAGCAGTGATCTTCTCCAAAGAGCCTGCTGTTGACTCCTTCAACTTGATTGATTCAGGTCATGTGACTACATTTAAAATAAAAAGAGTAGATTAACATCATAAGTCTCATTGGGTACAACAAGGTAATATTTGTGGAGTCTTGCTTAGTGATATTCTTAAAAGCATGTCTGCAGTCAGGCTTTTTAACAATAACAAAAAGGCTTATGTGAAAGAGATCTCTCGTGTTATATTAGTCTCCAGCCCCCTTTGCCAACCATAATTTATCTATTTGAATTCCCAATAAAGAAAAGTTCACTAATTAGGAATTTTAAGCAAACTATGAATAACTTCCTTAATTTACACATTACTCATATCACAAATCAACCCTATTGTTAGATTAACTATAGAAGATGATCTTGCTAAATTATATCTTCCTCACTTCAGCAATATTATAATATTAGTGGAGATTGATGGCACATGAATTTGACCTTTCAAGTCACTGAAAACTACAGTAACCAATATAATTCTTTTTTCTTTCTTCTGCTAAAACAAACTGTTTGACTTGTAAATTATGGTGTTAACAGCTGGCTGCCAATGAAGCCAACTATTAATTGTATGTTCCTAACAGTGCTGGTTGTAAATCAATATGAGCAATGATCAGTTTAGTTATACCACTGCAGACACCCTGTAGCTTTCAATAATTTACAGCTGCCGGACAACGAATCACCATCAGCCATTTCTGTTGACATAACAAAAACACTGTAGTTTATTCTCATTGCAGCCTCATTGTAAATCCATTGCTGGCCACAAATGCACAATACAATGCTGTTTGCCAAATTAATCGTAAAATATATTTGATGCAACAAAACAATTCACAAAGTAGGAATTTTATTGCTTACCATAAAGCAGGGAATGATATCCTGCTTTGCATAAGACTTTTAGTGGAGCAGTTGATGGTGCTTTGTTAGATCTGTAGCCCGTAATTGATGAGCTTTCTGATTTCTAAAGTGTTGTATCTCTAATCATCTATTTCAGTGCATCAAGAGCTGTGCTGTGTCTGTATCAAGGGGTTACCTTGTTGCAGGTGCATTGGTAATGGAGAGGTTGCTTTCCAGCAGGCTCATTGGCAATGGAGAGGTTAGCTTGCTGCAGGTACTGGAGGGGTTCCCTTACTGTGGATGTTCTGACAGATGCCTTGCTGTAGATACTTTGGTAATAGAAGTGGATACCTTGTTGCAAGTGAACAAGCAATGTAGGCGTTACCTTGCTGCAAGTACTCTAGTAATGGAGGGGTCACCTTGCTGCAAGTACTCCAGCAATAAAGGGGTTACGTTGCTGCAAGTACTCTAGTAATGGAGGGGTTACCTTGCTGCAAGAACTCCAGCAATTGAGGAGTTACCTTGTTGCAGATAGTCCAGTAATGGAGGCGTAACCTTGTTGCAGGTTCTCCAGCAATGTAGAGGTTTTCTTGCAGCAAGTACTCCAGCAATGGAGGGGTTACCTTGCAGCAAGTACTCCAGCAATGCAGGGGTTACCTTGCAGCAAGTACTCCAGCAATGGAGGGGTTACCTTGCTGCAGGTACTGTTTAGTCCATCTATCTACCTACCTACGTTAGCGCACGCATTGTTAATACCTCCAGTCATTGCACCTGTTCACGGTACATGTGTGTGTGTGTGACAGGTGCACATTTGTAATACCCAGCAGCACTGCATATACCTACCTACCTGTTGTTCAGTGCACCCACCTACCCACATGAGCGCACAAAGTGTGATATTTACTACCACCAGTCACTGTACCTGTTCACGGTACATGTGTGTGACAGGTGCACATTAGTAATACCCAGAAGCACTGCATATACCTACCTGTTATTCAGTGCACCCACCTACCTACGTGAGCGCACGCAGTGTGCTATTTAATACCACCAGTCACTGTACCTGTTCACGGTACGTGTGTGTGACAGGTGCTCATTTGTAATGCCCATCACTGCATATACCTACCTGTTGTTCAGTGCACCCACCTATCTATGTGAGCGCACGCAGTGTGATATACCACTCCGTGCATACCTGTTAACTGCACCTGTGTGACTGCACATTGTATTAGTCAAGTCAGTGCATACCTTTCACTTCATCCCCCCTGAGAGGAAGGCCACCCGGCAGGTCTGTTCGAGGTCGTGCTGATATGATTTCATGCCGTCCTGGACCACAGTACAGTGCTCAGAAGAAGGCACGTCCCATCGACTCCCAAGATTGTCAGGACGTGGTTGACTATTAAACACAGAACACCTCATCTTCCGAAGCCACCAGCGCTACTACTAGCACCACATCCATTCCATTTGACACTTCACAGGAGTTATTTGGTGGGGAATTAACTGATTCACACCAACTACTGTTACAACAAGATGAAGGCGCTAAGAAAGTTACACCACTTCATATGTCTGAGTTAGGCGACACTATGGACTTAAGGTGTGAGGAGGAGGATGATGAAGTACCTGCTGTTGGTCCAGTTTATGAGGTGTCTGAGGCAAGCGAAGCTGGGCAGGATGATTATGATGATGACGATGATACGGATGTCACGTGGGATCCTAAGAGACAAGATGACCAAGGAGACAGTTCTGAGGGGAGTCAGAGAGGAGTAAAAGGAGACGAGTTCCTGAAGAATCAGGGAGAACTCGTCATCAGAAACAGCTGGTGGCAGTGTCTGGCGCCATGTATCATCACCTATGGACAGCCAGCCAACATGCCCTTTAATGTCAACTGCTGATGCCACCATAGTGCCATCACCCCAGGGGGGCTCAGAGGTTTGGACATTTTTTAGTGTGTCTGCCTTAGATCAGAGCAATGCCATCTGTTCTCTCTGCCTCCAAAAATTGAGATGTGGAAAGACCAACACCCACTTAGGGACAACTGCCTTACGAAGGAACAGGCAGAAAAGGCACAAACTGCAATAGGAAGAGCACCAGAGGAAAAGCAGCACACAAATGAAAAGTCACCCTCCTTCTCCTCTTCCTCCTTCAGCATCTTCAGCCGTTTTCTCCCTTGCACCTTCACAATCACAGCCACCCTCCTCCACAATCACTCCGACTCTCACCTTGAGCGGTTCCTGCTCCTCTGCCCACAGCAGCTGTCAGGTGTCCGTGAGGGAAATCTTTGAGCGGAAGAAGCCAATTTCTGCCAGTCATCACCTTGCCCGGCGTCTGACAGCTGGCTTGGCGGAATTGTTAGCTCGCCAGCTGTTACCATATCAGCTGGTGGACTCTGAGGCCTTCCGTAAATTTGTGGCCATTGGGACACTGTAGTGGAAGATACCAGGCCACAATTATTTCTCTAAAAAGGAGATACCCAAACTGTAACATGAAGTTGAAAGGCAAGTGGTGTCAACTCTGGCACACAGCGTTGGGGCAAGGGTCCATCTGACCACGGATGCCAGGTCTGCCAAGCACGGTCAGGACAGGTACATTACTTCACTGGGTCAACCTGGTGACCACTGACAAGCAGGGAGTACGTGGCTGTGCAGTGGACCTACTTGTGACACCTCCACGGCTTGCTGGCAGGCCTGCTGCCACCTCCTCTCCTCCTGCTACATACTCTTCACTGTCGTCGTCCTCCTCATCTTTGGCTGAGTGGCAGCTCAACTCTACTGGTGCTGCGATCTCCTCTCCAGTTACACAGCCCCAGCTCCCCAGGGCCTATGCTGCATGCCAGGTACGACGGTGTCACGCCATCTTAGACATGTCTTGCCTCAAAGCGAAGAGTCACACTGGAGCAGCTCTCCTGGCTGCTCTGAACAAACAGGTGGATCAGTGGCTGACCCCGCACCAACTGGAGATCGGCAACGTGGTGTATGACAACGGCAGCAATCTCATTTCGGGTTTGAATTTGGGAAAGTTGACACATGTACGCTGCATGGCACATGTGCTCAATCTCGTAATTCATAGATTTGTGTCTAAGTACCCAGGCTTACAGGACATCCTAAAGCAGTCCAGGAAAGTGTGTGGGCATTTCAGACGGTCTTACATGGCCATGGCACGCTTTGCCGATATTTAGCGGAGAAACAACTTGCCGGTGAGACGCTTGGTTTGCGATAGCCCGACTCGCTGGAATTCGACCCTCCTGATGTTCGACCGCCTGCTACAACACGAGAAAGCCGTCAAACAGTATCTCTACAACTACAGTCAAAGGACACAGTCTGGGGAGATGGGGATGTTCTGGCCGAAGTACTGGACACTGATGCAAAATGCCTGCAGGCTCATGTGGCCGTTTGAGGAGGTGACAAGCCTGGTGAGTCGCAGTGAAG
Source organism: Hyperolius riggenbachi (assembly GCF_040937935.1). Taxonomy (NCBI): domain Eukaryota; kingdom Metazoa; phylum Chordata; class Amphibia; order Anura; family Hyperoliidae; genus Hyperolius; species Hyperolius riggenbachi. The sequence goes on from NC_090646.1 coordinate 267,093,505, forward strand.
GCGCCATCAGCGACTTGATCCCATATGCCTTCTTCCTGGAGCGTGCCGTGCGTAGAGTGGTGGATCAAGCTGTGGAATAGCGTGAACAGGAACAGGAATTGGAGGAACAGTGGTGGGATCAATTCTCAGCAGAAGAAGATGATTCCTCAACACCTGCGGCAGCACAGAGGGTGAGGAGGAGGAGTAGGAGGAAGAGTTGTTTGGGGAAGAGGCGTCAGATGATGAGGAAGGTGTTGTTTTGGAGGAGGAGGATGAGGCGGAAGAACAACCTCAGCAGGTGTCATAGGGGGCTTGTGCTGCTCAACTTTCCTGTGGTATTGTTCGTGGCTGGGGGGAGGAGGAGAACTTAGCTGACATCACTGAGGAAGAGCAAGAGAAAATGGATAGTACGTCTGCATCCAAATTTGTGCAGATGGCGTCTTTCATGCTGTCCAGCCTGTTGAGGGACCCCCGTATAAAAAAACTCAAGGGGAATGATCTGTACTGGGTGGCCACGCTACTAGACCCTCGGTATAGGCACAAAGTGGTGGAGATGTTTCCAAATCACCTGAAGGCAGAAAGGATTCTGCACATGCAGAACAAACTGGCAACTATGCTTTACAATGCGTTTAAGGGTGATGTCACAGCACAACGCAATAAAGGTACCACTGCTAGTAATCCTTCTCTCATGTCCACGCAGGCAAGGACAGGACGCTCCAGTGATCTCATGGTGATGTCAGACATGCAGACATTGTTTAGTCCAACGCCTCGCCTTAGCGCTTCCAGATCCACCCTCCACCAACGCCTGGACCGGCAGGTAGCCGACTACCTGGCCTTAAGTGTGGATGTAGACACTGTGAGCAGCGATGAACCCTTGGATTACTGGGTGCGCAGGCTTGACCTATGGCCAGAGCTGTCCCAATTTGCCATCCAACCTCTGTCTTGCCCTGCCTCAAGCATCCTGTCAGAAAGGACCTTCAGCGCTGCTGGAGGCATTGTCACTGAGAAGAGAAGTTGTCTAAGTCGAAAAAGTGTTCAGTACCTCACCTTTATCAAAATGAATGAGGCATGGATCCCGGAGGGCTACTGGTTAAGGTTGTAGCTTCATTGAGGACAGACCAAATTCAATCAGCTGGACAATCACTGTTGTTCTGTCATTGAGCTACCTCAGCATGGCGACCATATGGGCTTGAAAACCGCTATCGCCTGCACTCTTGCCATGGTGCGCACCAGTCCTGCACAGCTGTCACTACACAAACAGCTGTTTGCTTTGCGTTACACAGTGAGTTTGGTGTGTCAGTGTGAAGCAGTACTCTAATTACACTCCCTGATTGATGTATACACATGCAAGATGTTTTAAAGTACTTTAGGCCTCCAATTTAGCATGCAATGTGATTTCTGCCCTTAAAACACTGCTTTGCGTCAAATCCAGATTTTTCTCCGGGACTTTTGGCGTCTATCCCACTCATCCATTCAAAAACTCAGATGTTAGACCCCTTGAAACATCTTTTCCATCACTTTTGGGGCCAGCATAAATGTTTCTAGTTTTCAAAGTTCGCCTCCCCATTGAAGTCTATTGCGGTTCGCAAAAGTGCACAAGTTCGCGAACCTAAAATCGGAGGTTCTGGCCATCTCTAGTTCTCCAGCAATAGAGGGGTTACCTTGCTGCAGGTTCTCCAGCAATGGAGGGGTTACCTTGCTGCAGGTTCTCCAGCAATGGAGGGGTTACCTTGCTACAGGTAGTCCATGATGTAGGGTTTACTTTGCTGCAAGTACTCCAGCAATGGAAGGGCTACCTTTCACCAGGTACGCCAATAATGAAGGGGTTATCTTGTTGCAGGTACTCCAATACTGGAAGGTTACCTTACTGCAGGTACCCCAGTTTGAGAATGGAAGCAGGGAAAATGGTTGCCACCCATGGTGACACTGAATATCTCAGTCTGATGTAGGCATACCTACCAAGAAAGAGGAACACTTTCAGGAGTCAGGACATGCTGCTGCCACACCTCCAGTCATGCATACATGGAAGAATTCACAAGCAAATGGTGTAATGTCAACATTTAAACCACAGTAGCCCTTTCTGTCATCCCTACTTTTCATTCATATTAACCTGCTGAGCGGTCTGGACGAGCTCAGCTCGTCCAACACCGCCAGAGGCTGCCGCTCAGGCCCTGCTGGGCCGATTTCCACCAAATAAAAAGCAGCACACGCAGCCGGCACTTTGCCAGCCGCGTGTGCTGCCTGATCGCCGCTGCAGCTCGGCGATCCGCCGCGTGCAGCGGCGAAAGAGGGTCCCCCCAGCCGCCCGAGCCCAGCGTAGCCAGAACAAACAGTTCCGGCCAGCGCTAAGGGCTGGATCGGAGGCGGCTGACGTCAGGACGTCGGCTGACGTCCGTGACGTCACTCCGCTCGTCGCCATGGCGACGAGGGAAGCGAAACACGGAGGGCCGCTCATTGCGGCCTTCCGTGTTATTCCTTGCCGCCGGAGGCGATCGGAAGATCGCCTCCGGAGCGCCCTCTAGTGGGCTTTCATGCAGCCAACTTTCAGTTGGCTGCATGAAATAGTTTTTTTTTAATTTAAAAAAAACCCTCCCGCAGCCACCCTGGCGATTTAATCAGAACGCCAGGGTGGTTAACATCTGCATATAAGCAAGAAATCACATACAGTATTTTTTTACACAGATCTGTACATCAGTCCCAGAAGAGGGTCAAACGAGGAGAAAATAAGACAGAGGGATTTGGTTTCCAAAGAAGGACCGTCCCCCTAAAGAAGATTTTGATCTGTCACCTAGGTAATTTAGGATCATAGTCAGGTTTTCTGAGAAGAATGTGAATTAGCGGGTATGTGATTGCAGGTTTATACCTTGCCTTAAAGAGAGTCTGAAGCGAGAATAAATCTTGCTTCAGACCTCATAGATAGCAGGGGCATGTGTGCCACTGCTAAAACGCCGCTATCCCACGGCTTAACGGGGGTCCCTTCACCCCCAAATCCCCTCCGTACAACCGCCTCTCCCCCGCCCCTCTCAGTCTTCCTTCACTGAGAGGGGTGGGGGAGAGGCGGTGATGCGCGTCTGATAGACTTGCTGAGAGGCAGGGCTGCAGTCGTTAGCCCTGCCTCCAGGAAGAGAAAATTTTACGACCAAGTTTATGACCAAGCTTTGCGGGGGTGGGTTTGGGGGTGAAGGGACCCCCGTTTAGCCGCAGGATAGCGGCGTTTTAGCAGGGGCACACATGCCCCTGCTAACTATGAGCTCTGAAGTGAGATTTATTCTCGCTTCAGAGTCTCTTTATGGGAGCCTTTATACTTTGCCACCACATGCCACTTAAAAGAAAAAAAAATATCACTTTTTTTGTTGAGGTCTGGTGTTTTAAAATGGAACTTCAGTTTAGCAGTATAAGGAGGTAAACACCCACTTCAGTTACACATGTTACTTCTTACTAGGGAAAATATTAGCAGTTCTATTCAGCCGCCTATGTGATGATACACTATATAGGTTTGTGACACTGTTATTTAGTAATACAGCATTACAATTTTCTGTGTCACTCCCCATCAAGCCTGTTCAGTGGACTATGAATGAGTATCACCACATTGTTGAGGTTCTAACCATGCTTTCTTCTTCTTTTAAGCTATCCTAATCATTTCTTTGTACAGCTGTCGCTGTTTGAACCATGCTAGAGTGACAGTATTGTGGAGCACTGTTGGGCCTGATTATCTTACAGTACAAAACCTTTCATGCACAGTCTGATTTTTTGGTGCACATAGGATTATGGGAAGAGATAAAAAGGATTACTTGCAGTTCAACTGGAGTACAAATGAGATTTTGTGCAGTATTTATGTACTTTATAGGCATAGCAGCCGTATGTGTATTTAAACAACAGTTGTACTGATTTAATTTCATAGTTTAATCAAATAATGATAGCATTAGTACAGATAACATGGATACTGCTAAATACAATGGCAATATCGCTAAATATGGCTCGGAAAACTGAAAAAGCTATGGGTAAATTATTTTTCTTGTAACACCCTAAAATGTAATTGGAAGTATTTTGTAGTCTTTATAATCCCTTAGATGAAGTGCAAAATGTACAATAATATATGCAATAGTAAGTACTACAACAGCACTTTTAAAATTCCCTTTGCTTACATAGGTTTGGGGTAAGCCACGTTCCTGTGGTACATCAACTGATTACACTTTCTACACTTCACCTGCTGTTATAATGAGGAAACAACAAATGGACATACATCCCAGAGTCTCTGCCAGCAAAGCTGAGTACATAGAAATGCATCGGAAATGAAAACAGGCATGAGATGTATCTGATAGTATCATACTTCAGTATGTCTTTTTACTGTTAGATTATCGATAACTCTACAAGATATTCTACTATCACTTACCTTGATCTAACTCTTACATTACCCCACCTTACCTATACCTAACAGTAACTCCCCCTACACCTAATACTAACCTTTGCCACATCTATCACCACTATCCTGGCTCCCTTCCCCAAGATCACACCCCTCCCACTGCTAATTTTGAAAGCTGGAGTTCGCCTATAGCATAGCCAAACTCCAGCATCCAAATTACCTTCTTGAAACCACCATCCTGCAATTTCTACAACAGCCTTAGGTGGTGCTTAAATTATCAGGCAGAAATTGACCCAGTAAAGCTAGGCTAGATTTAAAGGACATAGAATGTCAATGGAAAAATTACTGGTGAACTGACTGGCTTATTGCCTGATTAGATGTAGATATGTCAGGTGAGTGTCACATGACCTACTGTTTGATGAATCCTCGGCCCTGTCATTGTAATACAGATAAAGCTGGTCTTTTCATATAGAGTAACTTTGCAGAGAAGAGTAGGGTTTAGGCAAAAATTATTATTGCATTTTCATACTGTACTGACAGTAAACTTGTGACTTCTACAGTCCCTGACTTGTGGGGCACCTAAAGAGCTTGATGCTTGGGCAATTGCCCAGTCAGACCCATGGGAGCACCAGCCTTGGTAACTTAGGCATCTTTATTTTAACTGTGTTTGTGAACTCTTTAAAGGATCAAAGAGTATTTTTCAGCAATCAAGTAATGGACTGAATTCCTCAGACAGTGAACTGACTAACCTGAAGTGAATATTCTTTCCCTAAAGGCCCGTACCCACCAAGCAATTTTCCCAATGATTTTTCCGATGACTAGTGGATTGACCTTGCAATGTGGGTACAAGTACATGATCATATGGATGGCGTTTTATGCAGTGCGCAGATAATGACCATGGATTGGATCTTTAAGATTCCTGATGACTCTGCGCAAAGTACTGCGATTGCGCCCAACGTGGAAAATCACCTGACATCACAAGCATGTTGAGAAATTGCCAAATGCTCGTCATTAAGGGGACGTCGCTGAACCCATTGGGTGGTGAGTACTCAGCTTCAGACTGTATAGACCCATTTAAAATCTCATTGAAAAAATCCACTTAATGCTGTTTATCTTCACCATTATTATGCCTAATACACACTATGCAATTATCCGCCCGATTCGCGGGAATCAGGCAATTAATTTTGACATATCTGATCAGCTCCCGATTGATAAAGTAATCGATTTTGCAGACTTATAGTTGGAAAATCGATCCCTTTATCAATCTGGTGCGCCAGGGGCGCCTCTAGCCATTTTGTCACTCCAGGTGAGAAAACCTGTGGTGCAACCCCCCTCCCCCATGAAAATAATCGTAATGCGGCAGTGTTTCATCAAAAAATAATCATAATGCAGCAGCGTTTTACCAGAAAATGCACGTATTCTGGAAGCGTTTCATCAGAAAATAATCGTATTGCAGCAGCATTTCACCAGAAAATAATCGTAATGCGGCAGTGTTTCATCAAAAAATAATCATAATGCAGCAGCGTTTTACCAGAAAATGCACGTATTCTGGAAGCGTTTCATCAGAAAATAATCGTATTGCAGCAGCATTTCACCAGAAAATAATCGTAATGCGGCAGCATTTCACCAGAAATTACACTTATTGTGGCAGCGTTTCACCAGAAAATACACAATGCGGGCAACGTTTCATCAGAAAATACTCAATGCGGCAGCGGTTCACCAGAAAATACACAATGTGGGCAGCGTTTCACCAGAAAATACACAATGCGGCAGCGTTTCACCAGAAAATACACAATTCGGCAGTGTTTCACCAGAAAATACACATAGGCAGGGCTCCACTTTCATGAGGCACAAAGTGGGCCAGAAGGAGGCACAGGAGGACTGAATAAGGCACACAGGGCCAGAAGGAGGCACAAAAAAGGACAGTGGGAGGCACAGGGGGACTGAGGGAGGCACAAAAGGGGGCAGAAGGAGGCACAATGGGGACAGATTGAGACACAAAGGGGGACAAAACAAGGCACAGGAGGAAAGGAGGCACAGGGGAACTGAAGGAGGCACACAGGGGACAGGAGGAGGCACACAGGGGACAGGAAGAGGCATGATGGGGGACAGAAAAAAGCACAAAGGGGCCAGAAGGAGGCACAGGGAGACAGTAGGAGGCACAAAGGGGAACAGAAGGATGCACAAAGGGGGACAGAAGGAGCCACAAAAGGGTGACAGGAGAAGTCAGAGGGGGATGTAAGGAGGCACAGGGAGACAGAAGTAGGAAGGCACAGGAGACAGTGGTGGCACATGGGGACTGAAGAGGCACATGGAGACAGAAGGAGGCAGAGTGGGACTAGAGGAGGAATATGGGGGCAGAGGTAGCACAGGGGGGAAAAGAAAGGCACAAGGGGACATAAGGAGGCACAGGGGGACAGAAGGAGGCAGAGGTGGCACAGGGGGGCAGAAGGAGGCACATGGAAACAGAAGAAGGCACAAAGGGAAAAAGGAGGCATAAAGGGAGACAGAAGGACAAATAGGGGGTCAGACATGGCACAAGGGACTGAAGGAGGCACACGGAGACAGAAGGAGGCACAAAAGGGGGGGGGGATGTACAAGGCACAGAGGGACACAGTGGCAGCTGCCTGCAACTTATGCAAAGCAGATGCATTAGAAGATGAATTAGCAAGTAATAGAACACCCATGGGGCAGGGCGGGGCTTGGCCCAGGGGCGTGGCTTAATCCAAAAACATGGCGCCCCCCCAGGACCAATGGCACTCCAGGCAATGGCCTGTACTGCCTATGCCTAGAGGCTCCCCTGGGGTGCGCTTTGGACATGTACAGACGATGCAACTTCCCATCCAATCACCCATCGATCAGGCGGGAAATTACACCCAGCATTAGAGGGCAGTGGGCTTAGGAAGATTTCAGTGCTCACACTGCGTGGGTTTATTAAGAGATGGACAGTGGTTTAGGACTGGTAGCAAGGATGATTTGGGGAGACATTTTAAATGCAGCTTTAAGTCACTCTAAACATGGAAATGCTTTTTTGCTTGCAAGAAGTGCAGCTCTGTTCTCTGTAATTTGCCTGGGTTCTTTATACACAATCTCATGTCAAGATGCTTTATATGTTTCCACAAATCAAAATCTCACGTTTAGAAGTGAATAATGAGCAAAGTCCCTGGTGTCAGCCTGTTCTCAAGGCCTTTTTAAAGATATCAAGACATTCACATCCAAGATCTTGTTGCTTGTCAACTGTAAAATTGAAAGTAGCAGCTTTAAAGCCTTCCAAGATGTTCACATTAGACAGAAGTTAAACACTTCCCAAATAAAGAAGAAATAAGAGAGTGAGCAGGGAAGGCGCTCGATGGAGAATGGTAATTACCGGAGGGAAGGGGAATCGGGGGCAGATGGAGAAAGTGTGACACACTTTGAGGTCTGATGCATATCTGCCAGACACCACTTGTCCTTTATTTTATTGTGATTGATTTTGCCCTGATCTTTCAATTGTTGTTCATAGAACTGCATAACGCTTCAAAGTGCTTCCTCTGGAACTGATCAGGATACACTGTCTAGTCATCCAGCTTCTTCATCTTAACCGTGGCGTTTGTCAGCATGATTTTCTTTGAAATCTTTAAATTTTGTTGCATTTTTTTATTGTATTGGCACAGCGGAAGAGTCGTCAGCTGCAATGTTTATAATAATTTAAGAGATGATTTGCCTATTAGAAATTAATCTTTCTTCTGTGGCTGGGCCCCATGTTGTGCTCTTTTACTAGAACAGTGATTCTGATCTCAATTAGATTATGTCTCTCTCCTTTACCTCCCCATAAATCATTCCAGCAAACTGAAATTAACAGCTACTGGAGCGCATTAATAATCTGACACATACATTGGAAAATGCATTAGCCGAAATCCTCCCATTGCTCTGACTGTTAAGCACATCATTTTGTTTATGAAATATAAACATTTCATGGTAGAGCTCGCACACATTTCTCTGGGCTCTGTGACAGCTAAAATGATTGCACACAATTGCCAGTCAGTCAAGCGCCCAAATAAAGTTTGTTTAAAGCCATGGTCCTGTGGCTGCTCCAATTTCTCGAGCATTCAAAGACACACATTTTTTGTCTGGAAAAAAATATTTTGCCTATGAAAAATAAATGTATTTATTTGTCATACACACCAAAACAATTTATCATTATATTCTGTTAGTCTGGCGACTGAACAGATAAAATAAGATTGTTAGAAAATGTCCTTGTCAGCTTTCAAGTGTGTTTATTTACATAAAGTAAGGACCAAGGTAGATTATGCTTTTCAAGCTTAAAAAGATGATCAAACAAATATGATTGGTTGATAAGAGCATTTAGGCCCTTATTCAATTCACTATTTCTCCTAAGTTTTCTCCTACCAGATAATTTTATAGGGTCTTTTAAAATGCCTCTGCAGCACTCTACAATGGAAAAGTACCAAAAAGTAGGCAAAAAGTACTGTCAAAATTAATCTGAGTATTTTCTTGCTTGCTGATAGTTTAAAAGTTATTTTATTGGTAATGGCCCATGTGCAATTACCTTTTTCTCATTACTCTCTCCTAGGTGATATTTTCACAACTTATTAATAAAATGACTCCTAAAGCACTAGCAAGTAAGAAAATACTTTAAAACCACCAATAAGCAAGACAATTCTAGGAGGTAATATTTTATCTTGTATTTCTTCAGCACTTTGCAATTGAAAAAGTACCAACAAGTATATGAAAAAGTCCTATCAAAATTATTTTGAGTATTTCCTTGCTTACTGGTGATTTAAAAGGCATGTCATTGACAAGTTGTTAAAAAAAATTAGGAGAAAAAGTTATTTGCATTTGTGTCAAAATAAATCGAATAAGGGCCTTAGTGCTTTATCCCTTATTGCATTAATGGAACACGGTCTCTGGTGGTGGTCATCTAGCCTCGATTGGCAGTCTAGAAAATTGGTATCTGGGAATTGACCAGTATCTTTACCTATAGGCTGTGTTTTTTATACCTATAAAATTCTGGTGAAAAGGTTATTTAAATAAGCATAACCCCATAAGGGGGAGCAATCAGAACAATGCTGCGTATAGAAAAATAATAAGGAACCAACTTCTCATAATGCGTTACATAAGTTTATTAATTGAAGCCCATAGAAAACCCCATACCCAGAATACCTCCCCCCTAAAAACAATGCCTGCTGATTTGGAGCACTCCTCACATCCAATCACTCCACACACATGCAACCAGAGCTGGGACAAGGTCCTCCAGCACCCAAGGCTGAGACACCAAAGTGTGCCCCTCCATCCCTCCCACCCACCTGTCGCACACTGATTGTTATGAGGCTAAGAGGCGCCCCAGGGCCTACAACACCCCTAACACCTTAATCTCTAGTTTTCTGGCTTGTAGTCACTGCCATGTATCCCCTTTTCATATTTCTCTCTGCTTTAAACACAATAAGGGAATGATAGGTGAGATTTGTGCTCCCCCTCCTACACTGCGCCCTGAGGCTGGAGCCTCTCTTGCCTCTGCCTCGGCACGGCCCTGCATGCAACCAATGTCCTTGGCCAGTAAGCTGATGACTGTAGAAGGGCCCAACTACTATGAACACGTATCTTCATGGGATGGAATCATATGATGGCAACAACACTCCTTATGTAGCACTCTGCAGTATCCACTATGATAGCTTCATCCATATGAGACAGTTCACTGTAAGGCTTACACAACACAATTCGTCGTTGTGTTTTTTATACAGGTGATGGTATATGCAAAGAAAAAATATGATACATTTCATTGAGACACCGTTTCTAGTTCTTTAAAATAGTTGGTCTACTACAAGTCACTTCAATAGTGGACCAAACCAAAAAAGTTGCTTAAAATAGTGACAATTTTTTTCTAGCATATACAGGGCACAGTAGGCCAATGTCTAGTGGCAGCTAATGTGGGAATGTTGGCCATGCACCCTCTATTAACAAATTCTGCCCTGCTGACAACCTACTACTCCATATACTGTAACACATGCTTCCCCCTCCACTGATGTCAATCAGTGAACAGTTGTTTGGGGAGTGCATTTATGACAGTGCAATCACCTGCTCCTGCCACTGGATGGTCCTGTACTATTCAGTACCCAATGTCATTCACTCTACTCCAGCCACATATCTAGCCTAAGTGTAACCAATGTTATCCCTTTGTATCCAAATAACATACGTACAACAACCAAAGATTATTAAAAGGTATTAGTATTAAGAAAACTAAACAAACAAAAACTCTCTGAAAGGTGGTTTGATGCATGCATGTGTTGATGTATGCATCCCAAATTGCACCCAGTTTGGAATTCAAGTTTAGATGCATGAAACACATGCATACTGACTGGTGTGAGATAGAGAAGCGTTTAATTGAAAGGTAGGAACCCTGTTGCAGGGAACTGATTTCATGCAAAAACACTGCAGTGTTTTGTAGACTAATACAGGTCAGCACAAACTGTACCTTGTTTGCTTATATTATAAGCGTAGTGTAACAACTGTGCCTGTTGATTTTGTTTGCATGCTTGATGACTACTATGGGATTTAAACAGAGAACAAGTAGTATGCTCAATCTCTACATTCACTATTGCAGACATTTAAACTAAGTGCCAGTCAAACTCCTGAAACCATGATAACAACGTATACTACATACTGTGGGGTTGACATGCTATATCTGAAAAGGGTAGTCAAATAAAAAATGCAAATATATTGCATTATTGACAATTAACTTTCCTGTGTTCCTCCATCCTCTGACTTTGTTTCCCCGCAGTCATAAGAGGGGAAACAAAGTCAGGCCTAAGAAGGATGTCCTTACTGAAAGGCTCTGCCCACTTAAGGACCAGAGCTGTTTTCTCCCCTTTTTGGCTGTGATCACTGTGATTGGTTTACAGTGGTCACAGCCAATAAAATTGGCATACAGAGCTCAGCTGTTATTAGACAGAGTGCAGCGGTCCTGGCAGAGTGGTAATTGCAATGGGAGCACACATTGAAATTACTTGCATCCAGAAGAACAGGTTAATCAAGACCTTGCTTTAAGATTTTTTTAAGTACCCTTAATTATTAGTACCCTACCACTGTCACCAGCTTAAAAGGTAGTTCTTCTTTTATGGAGGTTACATTTCTTCACTTTTTTAATTCTTGAGGAAATATTTTCCCATTAATACCTATCTTAAGAACTCAATATCTAATTTATATTCTGTATTATGAATTATAAAACCAATAACACATTAATATCTACTATCAATTTGTTCCTAGGAAATAAACTATATTTGAATTTTTGCAAGGATTGTCTATTTTTTATATGTTATTTAGTCAAATAGAAAGTAAAAAGTTCAACTTATGTTACAAGGTTTGTGTTGCATATTGAAAAACATCAGAATTTGTTTAAATTGGTAGCTGCACATCACACAGGAACACAGTGAAGCTGGCTATCTTGGCTACTGTTTGCAGAGAACAGAAGTGATCACTGTTGACCACTCTGATAGATAAATATGACTCATATTATTACCACCCAGAGGCTATCAACTGCTGAAACATCTTTGTGGGAAAGTGACCTTGTTGGTGGGAAGCACAAATAGTAGAGGCTAATATTTCTGTACCTGTTATCTTTAGTCCTAACCCTTGATCGACCTGTTCACACTCTTATCTCATAAGCTGTCTTTCATTCTCTTTCACATTTCTGTCCCTTTTCTGCCATTCTCAGTCTCTTTTACTTCTTTCTTGGCTTCTTGTACTTGACAAAGTAGCAAAAAAAAAATAGTACTTAGTTATATTCCCAGATATAATCTTTCTAAATATAAAAACTTTATAAGAGCCCCAAACGAAATTGCTGAAATTGAAAACATGCTGAAGAAGGACAGAGAAATGGAGAGGGTAAGATCAGGATCCTTTTTTGTAAACCAGAAAGTGTTGCAGAGTGAGAATGCCAGAGTTGGCAGACTGCTGAATGAACTCTGTACTTGCAATTGAACCTTGCCCAAATTACTGCCAACCAGAGGCCTGAGCTGTGTATAACAGATTCTGGGCAGAAGATCACGTGATTTGATATTCACTAGAACCTGAGGCAAAATCTTATTTTGTTTTAACCCTTGATGCCACCTCTGAGCACCGCTGTCCACGGTGTGTTCCAGCACTCCAGCTACTTCCTCTTCCGGCTGTGAAGGAGGAAGTACTGACAGACTTGCAGTTTACAGGAAGCAGTTGATCAACTGCATGACTACAGTCTACTAGCAGGAAAACACTAAATCACCAGAGGTCTTAAATTTGTATGGAGAAGTGTACAGCTGTAGCAAACAGAGCTACACAATCTATTTCACATATCACCAATTTACTTCCAAACTTTACTTAATTATTTACAATAATGATTTACACTAATGTACCTATAACTCCTGCATTCTACAAACATCAGCATCAACATTCACAAGTTCCATCACAAATGCTGGAGCTTTTTTTTTTTTTTTTAATTTTCTGAGGTAGAAATTCCAAGCAGAACTCAAGAGGTATATACACTACCTCAAGCTTAGGCAAAAAAGATCTGACCCAACCACTGCAATCCAAAATGTCAGGGCACTCCAAAATCTTAGGACAGTCCCAAAAGGAATCAAAATGAGATCCTGGGGTCTCGCCATATCTCTGAAAGAATCCCAAGACAGATGAAGTAAACTCATAAATAAGTAGGGGAGATCTCTAGTGGTTGTGATAGATTTAGATAGAAATACAAATAAAGTGTTTACCTATTTATCAATGAATCCATGCCAAGTCCCATGCTAATATTCTTGGAGACAAACTAAATATATCTATCTATCTATCCAGGTAGAGCAGACACCTCCATCAACGTTCACTCTCCCTTTCCCCGCCGGGCCTACTTTTATAATCCAAGATGGTGGATTCCTTTACAATAGTTAAAATTAGGCCAATTCATCTCAACCCTCAGAATGAATTATTACCCCTCACACTGTAAAAAAATATTCAGCTACTAAACCTAGCAGCTGCCAATGCTGCCCGTGTGAACCCAAGCTGTAGAGGAGATAGATTGGATACCTGGAGACATAACATACAACAATCAGCAGCATTCAGGAAATAACCTAAGTTTTATCTATTTTGGAAAATTATTGAAGAATTTAAACAGTGAATTTGGAGTAAATGCTTCCAAAAGACATTCTCCTATTGAGAATTACAGAAGCATCCAGGTGGAACTCCTCTAGGTGTGTTTAAATTCCACTCTATGTGGTTATATAGCTTTGATCATTTTACTTTACAATGATATTGTTCTCAGAAAATAGAAAAAATCGTTTCTTAAAAACACCATTGTCCTCAACTTCTATGTCAGCTTGTGGTAGCTAAAATAAGAGTTTCAGGCCAAAGTTGGAAGTCTATAGTTGGATAGATTAGAGTAACCTGTGTTTTTGATAAGTATAATAAATAAATGCAAAACATTTGGATGCATTTCCCTGGGTTTAACAGGTCCCATTTTCACTAGTGACTGCCTGGATTGTTGTCCTCTATTTGTTGGGGTCTCAAATCAGTATTGATTGACCTATCCATTTACATTTGGGGGAGTTTTCTGATGAATACAAATGGTATGAATTTGCTGGGTCAGATATTATTGATGTTGTTGTGGGCCTGATGAAGAGTCATTGACTCGAAAAACAAGCTGGCATTGTTGCCTACAAATAATTGCTCATCACACTATTTATGACCTTATATTTGTATTCTTGCAATTTTTTGGCTCCTATAAAAGGACATACATCAATCCTTTTTTTTTTTTAATCTTTGTACTGAATACTTTTTGTATTAATAAAGAAATTGGATAAGAGGTTTTTTTTCCTAAATCGGTTTCTTGATTACTATTTAAACAGATATCCTTTGTTAGCACAGAAGATAGGTATAATAATCCAAGACTAATAAAAGTTTGCTGAAATTAATCAGTTAAAGTGACACTAAAGAGAAAAAAAATGTATTTAATGAATTGTATGTGTAGTACGATAATTAATAGAACATAAGTAGGAAAGAAAAGAGTCTCATGTTTTTATTTTCAGATATATAGCTTTTTTATAACATTGCATCATTTTTATATTAACCACTTTGCATCCAGACCTTGTTTCTCCCTTATGGACCAGAGCAGATTTGACATTTTAGCTATGTCCCTAATTTAAAAAGCAAAAACGTTATCCCTACTTATGACACCTAAATTAAATATATATTGTTTTTTTCAAGATTAACTAGGCTTTCATTGTATGGCATTTTTTTTTCCCTTGAACAATTTATTTTCTATGCATTTTAATAAGAAAAAGAGGAAAACAATAAAAAAAATATTTCTAATATTTCTCAGTTTTACCAATTCCAGTTCAAAAATAAAAAGCGCTATTGTAGATAAAAAAAACCACAAATTTTGTTTGGCTATTTATACTGTTTATCATAAATAGCTTAAATTACGTTCCTGTCACAATTTAAATTATGATGAGATAAGTGATATTTGATTCTGAAATAATGCTACAGTTTATATTTTTTACTATGAACTGAGAAAATAAAAGTATTTGTAATGGTAAAAATCAATCTTATTGGCTCAGGGAACATATATTCCCATTCACCAATTAGTGCTGCAGCAGATAATGCTGGAGGTTTACACTGGAGCAAGCTCATTTGTGCACAGTTGTGCTTCAGCTACAAGACTTACATCTACGTCCTCGTGGCTTAGATGAAGTCACAGAGGATGTATATATATTGTAGTTGGGGAAACAGTGGTTAAACTATGAAACAGAGCAGAGCTAATGAACTTTTGAACTTCTCTGCAGTAAAATATTATCTGAAGTTGTCCTTTATTGTTTCGTTGATGTATAAGTGCTTCAGAAAATAACATTGCTCTCTGACTAAATTAGTCGGAGAGCTCTGAGCAGCTCTTTAGATAAGTGAAGTTTCTTAACTCTTAAGGTGCCCATACACTCGTCAGATTGGCAGCAGATAGATAAGAAATGCATCTGATGATCTATCTGATGCATTTTTAGAACATTTTTTACCAGGAAAGAATTCCAATAGATTTCAGTTTGAAATCTATTGAAATTCGATCTGATGGCATTTTGTTGCCATCAGATTTCCATTAAGGCCAATGCAAACTGATAAGCAATCTCATCAGATCGACCTAAATTTTCCATCCTGCCTGGTCGATTGAAATCCATCGAAATCTATCAAAATCGGCCATCGATCGGTCGATTGGCCAACCGATTTTCAAACGATCAATCGATCGATCGGGATCGATCGATCGGCCAGAAAATCGGCTGAGTTTATGGGCCCCTTTACTGTACTGGAAACAACATGAGACTCATATCTGTGCTACTAATGTTTTATTTCTTAGCTGTACTACACATATAATTCATCATATCAGAAGTTTATTTTCACTTCAGATTCCCTGTAAGTCTGCACATCTAAAATGCAATAGATGGCTGGTTTTAGAAAATTAAAAGACACATTAATCCTAATGTGAGATGAGGTTACATACATAACATTAACTGAGTTGCATCATTTAATTAGCACTTTGTGTAAATCTTTAAACAGACTTTGGAATTTCCTATATGAGTTAATTTTGAGATCAAGAAAGTATTGCACAAATTTTTAGTAAATCATGTATTAAATATAATTTTGTTAATGATAAATTCTTCAAGGCTGAAGCATGGAAAACGCTACAGTTGATTTGTTTGAATAATTTGTCACCCAGTGTTTTTTGATGTGGGCATAAATTGTTTGGGGGACATAAAAAGTCAATTTCCATTTGCACAGTGCTGAAGAGTGTCAACAGATGATCTTAAATAAATCAGTATAGGTGAAGCACGATCCCAAGGCTACTGTTTATATAGGATGTCTTCCTCTCCCTTCATTTAATCCCGTGTTCATAAATAAAAACATGAGCTAGAACAGTCAATAAAACTATTTACCCTATTTCTTTAAATGGCTGCCTGTGGCAGGCTGAGCACTAGAATGGCCAGGTTTATGATATTTAATATCTTCCACTAACATGGCCCCCATTTGGACAAACCTGTCTTTAACACCAGCATGGCAGTTATTTTACTGGAGGTGACAGACTGTGAGGTAAGGAGAGTAATTCAGACTATTACCCAAGTGAAGGCATGAAAGCTCAGTGATATATGAAGACCACTTAAATTCATTGTATCTTGTACATCACATATTTGATAGATTATAGCTGCAGCATTAAAATGGAAATGGTTTCTCTGAGGCTTGACAGGGCCTGCTGCGACCTCTGACCTCCCTCAGAGAAATGTGGCTGACCGAATTATCAGTTAAGAGAAAAATCTACAGGGAATAGACTTGCAGTAATGGAGACTCTACCATGCATAAATAAATGTGCTGCCTGCCTATCTATCTATCTATCTATCTATCTATCTATCTATCTATCTATCTATCTATCTATCTGGCTATCTATCCAGCTATCTGTCTTTACGTATAATAACACATGGTAAATATTATATATAAGTGTTTCTGAAGGAACCTGATTCTTTAGTTCCCAGTGAGCAGAGCTCTGCAGCATGATTGAGCTTTAATATTGATTGAAAATTTGTTATTAGGAATAGTAGGCCTCCTGCCTGCTGCCTACTGATTTAATTTAGAAAACATTTAATTTTATGAAGCGGTAAATGATAGCAGCATGCTCCCTTGTGTTTGGGAGCAGCTGGCTCTTTAGCTCCTCGCCATCACCGATCCCAGGCGTCCCTTTTGCAATCATGTGCTCCCTTCCCCTTTGCTTAACAAGTTATTTCAATTTCCAAACGAGTAGTGAACAAGAGAAAGACAACATGCAAATTGAGATCCCAGGCACCATTCATACATGAAAATCCTCCCTCGGAATTCCCTTAACTCTCTCCCTGCCCCCGACTGCATCTGTCATTAAAAAACAGAGTCCTTGTTCTCATCAGATTGTTTTCACCAATGACCTGACACCACCATCTATAATTAATTACATCATTTACATTAGACTATTGACTAAACAAATACATAAATCATAGGCAGAGTCAATAGATTCAGACGTATTTAATCATGTTCTAAATAATGATTACTGTTCCCATAATGCAATAATTATTTTCAGCAGCTGACTTGAATTAATCTTCTGTCAGGCTGCCATTAAAAAGAGTGAAAACTTATTTGACAGCACCCTTTATTATGTTGCTTTTTCACACCACCTCTAACACATTGCTTAGATTAAGTTTTTTCAGGGCTTCTTCCTTAGTTCCTGTTTTCCTGCTCTGTATACCTACAGTTTACAGTTTTTCCTTACTTACTTTAAGAAAAATACATTTTTGTATACATAGAGTGTACAAAATACATCCTATGCATGGAGAAAGTAGTGTACAAGGAACAAAACTAAATTAGAATGAAAGTAGATGATATCTCTATTTCTGTGCCTACTGCCTAGGTACACACATACATAGATAGGTAAACGGACAGAGAGGCAAAATTAAAGTAATATTAAAGTAAGTTTAAGCCATAGAAACTGAGCATATGATGTACATAATCGCAGGTTACTTTTAGTGAAAATTGTATGACAAAATGAATTTCTATTTCACTGATGTACCCTAAATAAATTATTTGCAAGCAAGAAAAGCCAGGAAGAAATCCCTCCTGCTTTACATTTAAAGCCGGCCTAATGGTCCACTAATGGGATGTATGGTTTCACTGACCGGTGGAGAATTGTGGCACACTTTTCTCATGTCCACTTGCTGTGTTAGGGCCCTTTTCCACCTGCAGTCGCTAGCGTTCACGCTGAACGCTAGCGATTGCTGAATCGCAAAACCGGCGATTCCCCGACGTTTTGCGGCCGCGATTTTGCTATGCTATGCACTGCATAGCAAAATCGCGTCAAATATCGCTCCGCCGCGCGTTCGCGTTCGGGTAAAAAACGAATCGCGGTAGTGGAAATGACCTACCGCGATTCCTATGTTAAAAAGCGAACCGTAGCGATTGTAAAATCACTAGCGGTTTGCGACTTTGCGATTCAGCCAGCGCAAACGCGCTGGTGGAAAAGGGCCCTTACTGTGCTTCAGTCTCTGAACCGAAAATTAAGCATGCAGGTTTTAGATAAATAGATAGATAGAGACAGATGCATACATTGATCTTATAAGAGAAAAAAAGAGAAATACATAGAAAGCAAACAATATATGTATGTATGTATGTATGCATACAGGAGTTAGATAATGTAAGCATATTTTCTAATAGCATCAGCATGCCCCTGTCTAAATTATATTCTGCTATTTTATCAATGCCTTTAGTCTTCAACAAGAGAAATTTGTGATTTCATGCAGATTTATGTATCTAGTACTATTAGTCTTTTCCTCTTATCATGGGTATTGTTAGCTGATGCATTTCCATTGCATCTTTATAATATTCCCAACAACAAAATACTGGAGCACAACAGTCAGTCAAAGTTTAGTTGCAGTTATGAATCCGTTAAAGGATCACTATTGGGAATAACTATAACATTTAAAATACATACATACTGCATAAAGTATACATTTCTCACAGAGTAATATGTTGCTGTCACTTACAGTAGGTACTAGTAAAAAGCTGACAGATCTGTGGGGTCTACATGAAAAGGGCGCCGGTAAAAAAGGGCGCCTGGTGGAGCCCATATATAGCAAGTTCGGCTACAAAAAAGGCGCCTGGTGGAGCCCATATAAACTTCGGCTACAAAAAAAGGCGCCTGGTGTAGCCCCTATAAACTTCGGCTACAAAAAAAGGCGCCTGGTGTAGCCCATATAAAAACTTCGGCTACAAAAAAAAAAGGCGCCTGGTGTAGCCCATATAAAAACTTCGGCTGCCAAAAAACTCTGGGATGTGTAAATTACTATTCCCCCTCCAGGCCGCCATGGATAGTGGGGGAGTGAAATAATTCGGCTTCCAGCACTTGTAGCCCATATAAAAACATAGGCTACAAAAAAAAAAGGCAATAATATGGGCTACAAAGGGGCACCTTGCTGTAGCCGAAAACCTTGTAGCCGAAAAAAATATGGGCTACAAAGGGGCGCCCTACTGTAGCCGAAAACCTTGTAGCCGAAAAAATATGGGCTTCAAAGGGGAGCCCGCTTGAAGCCTATATCAAAACTCGGGCGCCCTTTTCTACACCTTGTAGCCCATATTTCCAGAAATAACATTGATGTCTATGGCGGCGCCCTTTTCATACAGGCAGCTCGGGCGCCCTTTTCAACCGATCCCGATCTGACAGATTTTGGACTAGTGCATCTCCTCATAGGATATACTCAGTATTGCCTTTATTGTTTACTAAAGCACTCCTTAGACAGGATCTATACAAATATATCTGCCAGCTACTTGTTTGCATACTATTTTGGAAGTTGAACTGAGCAACTGCAGCTCAGTAAGTGCTTTATTAAATAAAGAGATAACTGAGGAGAGAACTAGTGGGACTAGTCCAAAATCTGTTGGATATGTCAGAATTTCACTACCTACTGTAATTGAAAGCTACATAGGTAAAATGGTACTTTACAGTGCATTTAAGGAGGAACTGTGACAAAAAAACAGTCCCTGGGGTATACTTACCTCTGGGGTGGGGAAGCCTCTGAATCCCAATGAGGCTTCCCTTTCCTCCTAAGCCTTAGAAGCCCTCCAGTGCTGGCAGCTCCCCAAAAATTAATTGACAAGCTTGTCGGCTGTGGCACAGTAGCATCTGCAATATTTACTTTCCTGGCTCCAGCACAGGTGCAGTAGCGGCTACCTGATCAGCTCGGCTATCCCACTGGAGCCCATTGGAAAACCACTACTGCGCCTGTGCTGGAAATATTGACATAGCCGCTGTTTTGGGGCTGTCAGTGGTGGATTCCACCCCTTCTCCCATATTGCATATATTGCACTGCTTTCCCCAATTTCATTCCCCGTCCACTGTCCACACATATTTCCACCTTTCCCCTCCCTTACCTCCCCATATGTTGCACTGTGCTCCACAATTTCACTCCCCCCCTCCTCTCCACCATGCTCATCTCTATCAACTTTTCAAACTGGTATATTTATAATAGCTACATTTCATAAAAAAGAAATTACTAAAAAAATATGCTGTTGAAATTTTATTACAAAAATACTTTACATTTGCTATATAAAATCTTAAGTGCATGCTTTAAGCCTTCACCGGTGACATCCTTTGCACTGAGTAGATATGTAAAAGGATTATTAATTTGGGTGCCGGGGGATGCTAATAGAATATCAGTAAAGTGCTTATATTTTACTAGTGGCAAAATTACTTCTTTGGGGGGGGGGGGGGGGGGGGAAGAGTCCCCTAATGTTAATTCCTTCTTGACTCCTAACACCCCCCATGAAATTCTTTTTTTAAACTAACCTCTTCACCCTAACTATTCATTCCAGTTGCTCACTACCCTATCCCCTCCCACTAACGCTTCTTAGTCCACTCCTAACCCTAACCTGTGAGGGCAATGTGTGTGTGTGTGTGTGTGTGTGTGTGTGTGGGGGGGGGGGTTGGGGCATTATAATAGCACCAGCATAGCTCCCCCCATAATATATGTCTAGGCCATGCGGCAGTCTGGGCCAGTAGTAGGCTTGCATTCGCACAGTAGTGAGTGCTCTTTTCTGTTCCCTTCCTGCTTTCCTCCTCCCGTTTAGAATAGTTATGTGACTTTTAGCAGAGAGAGACGTCAGGTAAGGCATGAGGCGGGCCTTACGTCTGACCTGACATCTCTCTCTGCTATATAATTGTGCCATGCGCCATTCAGTATCTGTGGCAGCACTGTTGGAAAAATCCAGAGGAGCTGGAGAAGAGAAGAGAGGCGAGTTTCGGTTCCGTTTGGCAGACAGTCCAATGCTAACTGACTGCATCGATGTATGTAGAACTGTGACTGGCACAGTTATTCCAGGCCAGCTGAGCTGTGGGCTAAGCTTATTATAGAAAAAGACACCTGACCTCCTAAACGATTAAATATACAGTGAGTCACTGACAGCAGCTTGGCAATATGGTAATACTACAGCAGGGTATGATACTTTGATTTGTATTGCAAATTTGCAAATAAAAGGGATTTTTTGCTCTCTGTTTAAGGAGACATGCAGATTCCTTCATAAAGCTGAAGCTCTTCAAGCCTGAGATGGTCTAATTACATATACACCCATCCAGGCAAATACACAAGAGAGAGCGAGGTACAGTGAGGTACACAACTTAGTAACTTGGGCAGGAGAACTTTAAAGAGCACAGAGTCATGTTACAGATTAACCTGAGAGGAGCTCACAATCTAATCCTACCATAGTCTAATGTCCTACCATATTATTATTATGTATTTATATAGCAATGACATCTTCAGCAGCACATTACAGAATACTTAGTCATGTCACTGACTGTCCTCAGAGGAGCTCACAATCTAATCCCACCATAGTCATAGTCTAATGTCCTACCATATTATTATTATGTATTTATATAGCACTGACATTTTCTGCAGCACTGTAGAGAGTACATAGTCATGTCACTGACTGTCCTCAGAGGAGCTCACGATCTAATCCCACCATAGTCATAGTCTAATGTCCTACCATATTATTATTTATTTATGTAGTGCTGAGCCCTTCCGCAGCACATTACAGAGTACATAGTCATGTCACTGACTGTCCTCAGAGGAGCTCACAATCTAATCCCACCATACTCATCGTCTAATGTCCTACCATACCATATTATTATTTATTTATATAGCACTTCCATCTTCTGCAGAGCTTTACAGAGTACATAGTTATGTCACTGACTGGCCTCGGAGAAGTTCACATTCTAATCCTACCTTAGTTATAGTCTACCATATTATTATTATTATGTATTTATATAGCACTGACATCTTCTGCAGCAGTTTACAGAGTACATAGTCATGTCACGGGCAATGTAATATCTGCTATACTGAATGTATAGTAAGTAGAGCATTATTTTTTATTAGGAGACAAGGCTTCTTTTAAAGTTTTTCTGTTGAGGTCCGCTGGCTGTAAATTACGCTGCTGCTGCTAAGTTCATGTACATTTGGCCCTGCCCATGACCCCTCATTACCACACCCACTTTCCAGTGCGCAGACACGCCCATTTTTTGCCCCTGCATATTACCCTCAATAAAAAAATCCTGGAGCCACCGATGATTTCTGGTGTTGTATAGACACAATCACTGGCATTGTTATATAATCCTTGCCAGCTGACACTCTGCTATTCATTGTTTGAGTTTTAGCTCTTTACATTGCACATATTTTGACACTTTGATAAAAATAGCGTACGTTTCCAGCACTGCAACAGATATAACTAATAATGGAATAAACAATCAGTGAGTTGTATATTTTTGGCATCTTCTTATACGAGTACAAAACAAAGAAGTAAATACGAAATAATGATGTACACCATGTACATTTTCCAAAAGTCTCTTTATTTTGTTTCCTTGTATCTCTCTTTAATCTACGTGACAAATGGGACATGGATCTCCTCTACTAATTGATTTGTCCTAACAGTGCATGTTAGTTGCAAATAATTACAAAGCTCTGAATTGATTAAACAGAAGGTTTAAGGGGATTGTGACATGACATTTTAAACAGGGACATGACAGCTTGTGGCCTGAAGCGATAGTTTATAAAACAGCAGGATGATGATGCATTCAAACGATACAGCTAGTTAATAATTCCAATCTGGACCTGTCAGACGCAGGCCGAGCTGGACGTGTGGCCAACAATTTGACTTGAGCTTGAGATATGCAGCATTGGCCTGCAGAAGAAAGAAAGGGTTTTGGTGTGGAAACTATAGTTTGCGAAGTTTGGCCACACAGTGCTAGTGAGAATAGCTGGAGACAGAAAATCATTCATTGCTTTCCACTGAGTGCATTAGTGAAATTTATCACTCCTGTAACATATTGTACTGTGCCTGTTTGTACATTGAAGGTAATGGCTGTTCAAGATAGTGGATATAAAATGCTATTGTCTTCTAAGCCAGTTCTTTCTGAACATAGCTAATCTTTAAACACTGCCACACCATTTTTTAACACTACCTGAGTCATTTATTATCAAGCAGCATATTTTGGACATTGTCGCAAAACTATGATCTTGCTTCCCTGTACTTTTGAAAGAATAAAAAATGTTTTAAGCAAAAAAAAAAAAAAAAAGATTGTGTTGCTGGAGGTCTAAAAAAAAAACCACCCACAGCTCTTGGCTGTTTGCTCCGCCTACCATTTATGCTACAGACTACCCAAAGCCGAACAAGGCATGAGTAATTTTTTTTCCAGATTGATTTTTTTAATCATCTACTAATTTTTCTAATTTTATACTCTAGATGTGATACAAATTTGCAAAAGCATTAGCATTACACTTTAAAGAGACTATAAAGTCTAAAATCAACATTCCATGTATAATTTTCTCTTAAAAAGTTATATTGACTTCCCCATCCTGTTTTGTTTGACTCACCCTCCGAGACCTGTGTGTGCTGACGTCTGGCCTTTAGCCCCAACCCCCTGCAGCCGAGCGCTTTGGTTTTTCTGTGACACTCTGTATCTCTGCTTCTGAGAGCCCAATGGTGCACACAATGTCTAAGAAGGTGAGTTAAACAAAAAAGACTGGAGAAGTCATTATAAGCTTTTAAAAGAATATGATACATGTCATGTTGATTTAAGACATTATAGTTTAACTACTTGAGGACTGGCCAACTCTGGCCAACTCTGGCCCCCTTAGGGCCGGTTAACACGGACGTCTCCCGTCGGTATTTTTGGTCGTTTAAACATCACGTTGTAACCGATCCTATGAGAGCGTTTATGTTAGTATCATCTGTCAGCGGTTGTGCGAGTTTTTTTCAGTCGTCGAGGTAAATGGCGTTCTTTAGGACATTGCATGCGACTACTATTGACGGCTGTGTTTGACAAACGTCAACGGTAAACGCGTACAATCGCCGTAGTAAGCACGCAAACGATGTCAAATGACGTCCTGAAGTATGCGGTTGACAGGAAATAGACCAGAATTCATAGGGAAGCTATCAAACGCTTTTGAACGCAAACGCTCCCTCGAATGCTGACAACCGCAGGCAAACAGTTTTGTCAGCCACTGTTCTAACGACATGACGATTTATGTCAATTGGCTTTCAGCGGTTGAATGCCTATAAATGGAGATGCAGTACAGACATCCGTGTGAACCGGCCCTTAGGACCAGATCCTTTTTTTATGTTGGCTATGTAAATAGCCAACATCTTGTTCTTCGAGTTCAGCTCGTTCCCACAGTTTCAGGGGTACAAGTCCCAAACTTTCCACACTTATTCGTCTTATAGCGAAGTACGTTGCTTGTGCTTTAATAAGCGATCCCACCCTCTGGGCCCCTGCGGCGGACCCCGGAAGACCCCTTTTTTCGTATTGACTTTGACAGGGAAAAATTTTAAATCGCTGTCGCTCGTAAAGTTTTGAAGCTACACTCCCCAAACTCGGACCACATATTGTTTGTGTCACCCAAAATAAAAATATGTATTTTGGTCACCCCAAAGTGGGCGGAGCTACCAACGGCCAATGAAAATTTAGCAATTTTCTATACGCTACTCCTCCCAGAGTTTTAGGAGTAGAACTCTGAAACTTTGCACACTTGTTCGGCTCATACCCGAATAGGTTGCTTGTGCTTTGTTAAGCAATCTCACCCTCCATGCCCCTGTGGCAGACCCCCAAAGACCCAATTTTTCCCATAGACTTTCATTGGAATATCTAAAACTTCTGCCACTCATACTGCTTTGAAGTTAGACTCACCAAACTTGGGTCACTTGATCATGGGGTGAAGCTAAAAAATTATGTCACATTTTGGGGACCCAAAAAGTGGGCGGAGCCACAAAAAGCCAATCAGATTTTCCCTATTGACTTCAATGAAAAAATGTAAACAGCTGTAATTCTCATAGTATTAAAGATAGAGTTCCCAGACTTGGCACACTGGGCCACTGGGTGACTGAGGTTAAAATTTGGCAAGGTGGGCGGAGCCACATGCAGCCAATCAGATACATAGCCAACATCCTGTGGTTTCTTCAGAAACGACACCATCTAGTTTTATTTCTTGCTTTGTGATCACTGTGATTGGCTCACAGTGATCACAGGGTCAGGAGTCAAAGAAATTGGCTCCTGACCATGGTAGGGAGCTCAGCTGTCGTTACTGGAAGAAAGTAAATAAAAAACACAGGAAACCAAGAGACTGATCTGGTGTAGTACATTCAGGGTCAAGTGAAACATGTAGGTGTGTATAGTGTGTTGCTTATAAGGCTACCACTTTATCCAGTATATGGGAAAGCGCCATTTCCATTCGACTTTTATAGTCCTCAAATTCATTGGTGGCAACTCCAAAAAAAGGAGGAATCTATGTGTGCAGCATAGAATTCCAAAAAAATAACTCAATTGAGTAAGACTCTGAGACTGTAAGATACCAGAGGTGCCCAATCAGTAATGAGTATACTTTATGATTTTATATAGTGAAAATAGGAAGATTAGTGTGAACTTACCTCCCTATTGATTCACTGATATTGATTTCAGATTTTTATGCAAAAAGTCTAGCACATGTAAAGGCCCATACACACGTCGGATTTCCATGAACGACAGGTCGTTTGAATGTCCCGTCGTTCAGTCGTTCGCCCGCTAAATCGGGCGTGTGTACAGACTGTCGTTCACTTGATAAGAGTGAGTTTGAGCGATCCGCCCGGCGGATCGCTCAAACTCAGTCTTATCACGCGAACGACAGTCTGTACACACGCCCGATTTAGCGGGCGAACGACTGAACGACGGGACGTTCAAACGCCCCATCGTTCACGGAAATCCGACGTGTGTATGGGCCTTAAAGAGACTCCGTAACAAAAATTGCATCCTGTTTTTTATCATCCTACAAGTTCCAAAAGCTATTCTAATGTGTTCTGGCTTACTGCAGCACGTTGTACTATCACAGTCTCTGTAATAAATCAGCTTATCTCTCTCTTGTCAGACTTGTCAGCCTGTGTCTGGAAGGCTGCCAAGTTCTTCAGTGTTGTGGTTCTGCTATGAACTCCCCCTTCCAGGCCCCTCTATGCACACTGCCTGTGTATTATTTAGATTAGAGCAGCTTCTCTCTTCTCTCTTATCTTTTACAAGCTGGATAAATCCTCCTCTGAGCTGGCTGGGCTTTCACATAGTGAGGAATTACAGACAAGGACAAAGCTGTTTGCAGGAAGAAAAGAGCAGCCTGACACTTCAGTGCATGAGAGATGCAGGTGGAAAGAAACACACAAATGATCTCTTGAGATTCAAAAGGAAGGCTGTATACAGCCTGCTTGTGTATGGATGTATTTTCTATGTGTGGACATACTGTACATCAACCTACTTCCTGTTTTGGTGGCCATTTTGTTTGTTTATAAACAAACTTTTTAAAACGGTTTTTAACCACTTTTAATGCGGCGGGGAGCGGCGAAATTGTGACAGAGGGTAATAGGAGATGTCCCCTAATGCACTGGTATGTTTACTTTTGTGTGATTTTAACAATACAGATTCTCTTTAAGACAGTGCGTTTCACGGCCTGAAAGGCACACCCTCAGGTCAAGAACTCAAGATAAGTGCCTTTAGGGATAGAATATAAAACTCTGAATTCATGATCACTACTATATGCATATATATAAAACAATCTAAGTGCTATTGCTACATAAACAATCATTCTATACCCTTGTATATGATTATCTAAAAATATCCAGATATATAAAACATATAAAATAATATATAAATGGTTCAAAAATATTCCTAAGATGATAAAATAACCCTTCATAAAAATAGTATGCCCAAAAGTGGGAAGTGCTTTATCAACCATATGCATGTCTGCTAAATATACCTTCTCAATATCACATCTATAACATAAAGGTATATCAAGAGGCTCAGCACCTCAAATACATGTTAACAGTAAAAAAAAATAATAATAACAGTAGATAGCAGGTATATATACAAATAATAGTCTTTTAGTCCATCATATTGTAGGTGAATTGTTTAGTGTGCTAGAGGTATTGCTAAAAAATGGCATAATCCAAAAATGTAAAAGAAAACCAGAAGTAGGTCTATGTAGAAATCTGCAGATGTCACAGAAATACCTGGACTTCTAAACAGACCTGTTGTGGTTTTCTGCCTGTTCTGTTTCTGTTTAAAATAACTTTTCAACTCTCTACAATTGAAAAAACAAAACAATAAGTAGGTGAAAAAAGTACTGTCAAAATTATTCTGATGGATTAAAAAAAATGTATTTAGAAATTGTGAAAATATCACATAAGAGAAAACATACCAGTAGGAGAAAAAGTGATTTGAATTAGGGCCATTGTTACGTGTTGTAGCAAAAGAAACTTCATAGTAGGCTTTTTTGACTCGTCATATACAGTTAAGTCCTCTAATGTACAGGAATCAACAAAAGGGTTAACTAAATATTACACATTTTAAAACAGACCCATTAATTACACAATGACTACTTATAAAGTATATGTTATTTACATTTTTTTTGTGTGAAAGCGGAATATAACAAATCTAACAGAGATGAAAAATGATCTCCTAGGATAAAACGTGAAGAGGACCTGTGGTAAAAAATGACATAATGAATAAAATTGCTTATTGTTCACAGTATTAATTTATAGATTATTCAGTAAGTGTTTTCCCATTGTAAAATCTTTCCTTCCCTGATTTACATTCTAAAATATATCTCAGGTGGGTGACATCTTTAGTTCTGCCAGGTGATCTGTGCAAAATGTTCATTTACAGAGAGTTCTCTGCATAGGGGGAAATATTCCTTGCTTGGCAGTTGGAAAAAGCCAATATTTCCCACAATGCAATGAGTTTCACAGACAGCAAACTGTCAGGACCATGGTGATGACATCACACTGTGGGAGGGGTTTCATCTCAATTTCAGCCATACAGACCCCCCTGATGATCTATTTGAGAAAAGGAAAATATTTCTTGTGGCAAAGGGGAACTAGCTACTGATTGGCATGAAGTTCAATCCTTGGTTAAAGTTCCTCCTAAAGACAAAAAAAAAAAAAAGAATTGAATCAAGGCCGGGAGCCCTCTGATTGGCTCCAGGACGTCATCTCCTTAGTTACAGTATTTTGGATCCAGATATCCACAATATCTGCGGATATCCGCGTTATGCGCCCAAATATCCGCAGATAGCTATCCGGATTTGGCCCAGGTATCCGTAATCCGGTCGAAAAGCTAAAAAAAGGTTGGATATCCGGGTTACCCGGATATCCGGAATCCTGATGAGCAGCACTGTTGATGTACCAAAACTGCAAAAAACGGGTAATCTTGGAAATCAGCTGCAGTGCAGACAAAAATATACTGCAACTTTAATCTAAAAAAGCCAACATGTGCCTGCGCTATTGCGCTCCATTTTCAGCCATTGTTATGTTCAGATATGATCCAGGTGATAACTATAGCGATTGCCAGAAAGCAGACAATACTGCTTTATAACCAACCATGCATTTAGTACAGCATTCCAAGCTATATTAATTTAAAAATTATATAGGAAGAAGTATGAATAGTATGTATACTAGCGTATGTATATGTACGCTGCCGGTGAGCTGGGCACAGGGTGAGCTAAATGACGGCTCACCCTGCTGCAGCTCAAATCCCCTGCGACGTACAATACTTTCCCCCTCCGAGTCATTGCAACTTGGAGGGAGATGTAATATGCAGTCCAACGATCACTGGAACCATGAATTAACCTTATGCGCCCTGCGCTGTATAACATTACTGCTACTGTGTCGCCTAGTTATGGCCCCAAAACACCTACTTCACTATGCTGTTATGAAGCAATTGAACTGTCTTCTGTTATTGTCAGCAAATGTATTATAATAGCAGAATTTTCTCATAATTTTTTTTATTTCAAATTAGCCTATGTGTATTAAAAACAATTCTTCATTTATTGTAGGATTTATTTCTTAATTTTTAATACTTCAATTTTCATTTGAAACATTTTTATTGTAATTTAAACATTAAAAACACACAATGTTAAACATTAAAAACACACAACAATAGCATATCAACACTCACAACTTACATATAGCGGTAAATACAAATGAAAGTTTAACTTTTAGTTTATATGTGTATGCATTTTTTTTTAAAATATATCTGAGAAATTTTGAATTCAAGTTGTGCAGATGCTACTGAAGTACCTGGAGGAAATTCTTAGTTGTCGCCAAAATATCCAGGCAAACTCTAATGATTTCGGAGATTTCGCCCGCACGGTCTGACAGCGAGGCGGCCGGTGCCGCGTTCAGACCGGCGGTTTCTCCGCAACAACATGCGCCTGGTTTGACTGAACCTAGTAGTGCACACAGACGGAGAGCTACGCGCGAGCGCGCTAACAGGCAAGCCCTTTATGCCAATAGGAGAAGGATCAGCTGATCTGGACGATCTGCTATTCCCAGAACAGCGGGTGATTGGCTGACTGGGACTGGGTGGTGCTGAGGAACACCTTGCTATATATACTTCCTTCCTGTCAGTTGCCAGTTGTGTGCCGTTGCGAATGCTTATGTGTTAGCACTCAGACCTCAGTCAGATCCTCCAGTGCAGGGCCGGGCCGAGGCATAGGCTGGAGAGGCTCCAGCCTCAGGGCGCAGGGTAGGAGGGGGCGCAGAATTCATTCAGCTGTCATTCCTAACTGTGTTTGAAGCAGAAATAAATAAGAAAAGGGGATACATGGCAGTGATTGCAAGCCAGATAACTAGATATTAAGGTGTTGGGGAGGTTGTGGGCCCTGTGGCGCCTCTTAGTCTAATAGCAATCAGTGTGTGACGGCTGAGGTGGGAGGGATGGAGGGGCGCACTTTGGTGTCTCAGCCTTGGGTGCTGGAGGACCTTGTCCCGGCTCTGCTCCAGTGTGGTGGAACCAGGTGGACCTGGGAATCCACACTTAGCCAGAATACTGTGTTATTATTGTGTTATACTTAAGACTAGTTCCAGGGTGTCGAGACCACGGACCTCACACCCAAAACTAGGGATACTGTATCATCATTGTGTATATCTTAGACCAGTCCCTGGGTGTTGAGACCACGGACCTCACACTCTAGACTAGGCATCTGTTTGATATCTGTTATGACCTATTGTTCTCCTGACCTTCCTTCTGCTCTCTGATTCGGTACCTACGCCTATCTGATTACTTGATGCCAACCCTGCCTGTCCCTGGTTACCGAATCAGCCTTCTGTCTTTGTACCTAATCTGCTCGTGTGTTGCCGACCCGGCCTGGCCAACCTCTCTAACTGATACCTCCTCCTGGGGTGTCCAGTAGCTGCAGAGACTCCCTATCTCCCAAAGGGACCTCTCTGCAATCCAGTCAGGGACTCCATCTCATAGGAGTCCTTTGACTGCAGTAGAGTCTGATTCCTACAGTCAAGGAATCACTGGCTCATATACTGTTGCACCAAACACTTACACTTGTCAGGTGTCCAGAGGTTAGTTATACTTGTATTACTGGTGATTCTGCAGATCATTAATAATCGGGTATATATCTGTGTTCTTGGTGATACTGTAGATCACCAATAATCAGATTCTCTCTGTGTGTTGACACCGATCGTCACACAAACATGATAAAACATGTTCATTGAAAGTGTATTGAGAGCTCCCTCCACTTTTAGGGATGCTGGTTCCAGTGTGACATTAGGCCATATTTACTATCAACAAAGTTATCATTTGCAGGGAGTGAACAGCAATTTTACCATCATTTATGCTGGCTAGCTACATAGCATGCGTTGAACAATTAGTGCAACCCATGTTACTTAGGTAGCGCACAAGCTGATAGGGTAACACACATTGCTCTAGTAGCATGCACATTACCTAGATAAGATGGCTCATGCTAACTGAGCAATGCATGCTAAGAATTGAGCATCTGTAATGGCAAATTTGCTGTGCACTCCCTGAAAATGAAAATGTTACAGATAGTTAATAAATATGGCCCATAGATGTCCTTTTACACTCAACTTGTAAACCAGTTTTCTTCTCTGTCTAAAATATTCATCTCCCCTCTTTTTCGGGTGTAGGTAGATTGCAGAGTCTTGATGTTGAGAGTTAGCCTTCCTATACTGGACCACGCCACCTACTAAGGAGCTGCTTGATCTCCAATGTTCAAATCTTTCCATTTTTCAGTATGCTGGATTGCGTACACCAAGTAGCTTTGCATGTGTTTTGGTGTTGAATCCTTAGCATGTGGAAGTTTGTTTCATTATGTTGCTGGGTTTGAAGAAAACATAAATATGATTTTTGTTAAAGCAGTAGGATCAGCCATACTATGCCAGGGGGGAAAAAACACATATACTGTATAAGTAGATAAATACTTGTTACACAACACATGTATTATACTGTCCACGTTTTGATTTCAGTGAATGTTATATAGTAAATGATGAGAATTCTGTTAGTGGTGGGGGCCATGTCTTTTGCCCACAGTTAAGGCTAACTCGTGATGTCATTTTCTGCCCTTTACTTTTTTTCTTGTCTCCTCCAATCGCTGAGTCACCTCAGCCTTGCTTGTAAACACAAGTGAGTAGGGGATTAGGTTTCAGATAAGCAGCTGGCAGGGAAATAAAGGAAAGAGGAGGAATACATTATAGATAAAAAGGGCCAGTGCTCCTTAAGTATGTGATAACTCCAAATCATAACAGCAGAAAAAGTTTTGAAAGTTTTGAATGCAGGATTTGCATCTTTAACACTTAATACACTCAGACCAGTTGCTGTTGAAATTTGATTTTTATGGTGACGATACCGCTTTAAAAGACCTGTTTTTAGACCTGAACTTTTGTCATTGTGTTTACAATCTAATTATTTTTGAGTTCAGAGTGACTTCTTTTTACAGATGCCAATGGGGGCTCCGTATGCACCTACGCTTGCAAACATTTTTATGACGGATTTTGAGCCTAAGTATATTGTTACTAATGAACTTTTTTGTAGATTCGGAGTTGGTTACTGTCGTTATATTGATGATTTGTTTTTTTGCTGGAAAGGGAGTGAGGAAAGTTTAAAAACGTTTGTCTCGGAGATTAATTTATGTCATGACTCGATTAGTTTCACTCTTGAGTTTCACCCCACTAATTTACACTTCTTGGATGTGGATGTGCAGTTCTATGGAGAATGTTTTCATACTGATTTATTAAAAAAAAATACTGATCGTAATAACGCTTTATTAGCGACGAGCTGCCATCCGCGTTCCATGATACGGGGACTCCTCAAGAGTCAATTTATTCGAGCGAGATGCATCACATCTAGTGATGCTGCTTATGTTAAACAAGCAACCAAACTTGTGGAAAGTTTTTCAGCACAAGGTTATGTTAGAGTGGGGGTCGAAACTACAGCGCAGGCAGTTGCGCAATTAGATAGAAAGGATCTTAGAAGAAAGACAACTAAAGTACAACATTTTACAGAAGTGCAGTTTATTTCCACTTACGATAATCACGCAAGTTTGGTGAAAAAAACGATCTTGGATTATTGGTCACTAATTGAGGCAAACCCACTACTGTCTAGGGAATTTCCTTCTCCACCATCTTTTGTTTATCGTAAAGGCAAAATTTTACGAGACAAGTTAGTGAGAGCCGACATTAAAAAGCCCACAACGCAACAGAACACTTTCCTGCCAAAAAAGATGGGTACTTTTGCCTGTTTAAACTGTCAAAATTGCTCCAGCATTATAAAGGGTGACCACATTAGACATCCCACTATGGGCAATAAAATTAATATCAAGGGACACTTTTCTTGTGTAACATCTAATGTAGTTTATTTTTTGAAATGCCCATGTGGGATGGGTTATGTGGGCCAAACATCCCGTGAGGTCAGAGTGAGGATAAATGAACACCGTAGTAACATTCGCCTGTACAGGAAATATCATGATGACCCTAAGGGCCCTTTTCCACTAGCGGCGTTTGCGATGCTGAATCGCAAAAACGCAAACCGCTAGCGATTTTACAATCGCTACGGTTTGCTTTTTAACATGGGAATCGCGGTAGGTCATTTCCACTACCGCGATTCGTTTTTGCGGGGAACGCGAACGCGCGGCGGAGCGATAATTGCCGCGATTTTGCTATGCAGTGCATAGCATAGCAAAATCGCGGCCGCAAACGTCGGGGGAATCGCCGGTTTTGCGATTCAGCAATCGCTAGCGTTCAGCGTGAACGCTAGCGATTGCAGGTGGAAAAGGGCCCTAATAGGAAATTTGATTCTCCTATAGGAAAACATTTTTTTGATTGTGAACATATGGTTGGCGAATTACGTTGGTGTGTACTGGAAAAAGTCGCTATCACTGAAGGAATGGACGGACAGACATGCTTGCTCAGATGTGAGCATAGATGGATTAATAAGCTAAGTACTTTAGCACCCAATGGACTAAACGATGAATTCAATCTGAAATGTTTTTTATGATTGTACTGTCCCTTTAAACTTGGCCAATTGTTCTTTTAGCATGTGCCCGCCCCTTGTGGGTGTGTTTTTTACTCTAGGTATGTAATTTATTAGTGAGTACGAGCTCTGTCATGTAACACTTGATAAAGGCCTGATGGCCGAAACGTCGTGTGGTTTTGTCACTATGGTGCAATAAATAGTGCTACAATTGCATTTATCCACCCAGTCTTTTTCTTCTATTGTTGTGGACTTTTTGCACCCTGAGGGATCCGGGTGTGGACTGGTTGACTCCCTGGCTCAATTATATAATCACAGTTGAGCTCCTGGGACTGCTTCTTTTTTCTTCTGTTTTTAGACCTGGTCTAAACCATTTGGTAATTAGGTGGGTAAAGCAGGGGAAATGATCTAAAGATGCAATTCACAAACAAGTAGCTATGCCTGACATCCTTCTCCTTTGATGAGCTCTCCTCTGCATACAGTTAAACCCCACTCCTGCATAATGAATTCAAAAGGTTCCATCCCAACGTCTAAAAGACCTCACAGAATTACTTTACTGACAGAAATCAGCTGGTCTAATCTCTGTCAGAAAAAGTGGGCGGGGTTACTCCTTGTTTGCCTTTGTGAATTGTGTAATTACTGAATGTTAGACCAGGTCTAAAAACAGGTCTAAAACAATACACCAAAGCATCAGTAGACTAAAAACCATCTGTAGACTAGTCTACAGTAAACTGCTTAGTGAATTGAGGCCAATATGTGAAAAAAATATTTTAGGAATCCACCATACTTTCTTTTGCATACCCCATAACTATGATGTGCACCTTCTTCCAATCAGAAACTGATAATCTCATTACAGTAGACACAACCTCTCACTTTGAACTTCTTAATAGGAGCTCACTACAATTACACACTATGATTTTTTTTTAGGTCCTGAAGCAGTTAGGAATCTGCAATAAAGTGTAATTAAAGAGCACCTGAAGTGAGAGGGATATGGAGGCTGGTGCATTTAATTCCCTTTAAACAATGCAGATTGCCTGGCTGTCCTGCTAATCTTTTATCTCCAATGTATTTCTTCACAGACAAGTATGCAGATCAGGTGCTCTGACTGAAGTGTGGCTGGATCAGCTGCATGCTTGTTTCAGGTGTGCAATTCAGACACTACTAATGCCACAAAAATCAGGAGGACTGCCAGGCAAATTATATTATTTAAAAATAAATAAATATCACAGCCTCTACATGACTCTCGCCTTGGGTTTCTTGCAATTAAGGTTAAATCCTTGCACTGTATACAATAGATCAACTGGGGATTTGTTCCTTAATAGAAGTGGAGACTTATTTTAAATGAACTCCATACTATAACAAAAATATTCCTTGAGATGATCATTTAAGCAGTAAATCTGTGAAAATTCTTATTTTGGAACCAAATGCATTAACATGTACTGGATAAGATTTATATTAGTGTTGCAAAGTATAATAAAACAAAATGTTATCCGATCAAACCTGGTTTACAACAATGTAACCGCTTTTGTCTAAACGGTTCACCATGTTTTTCTTGAGTAATTTCTGCAATGGTGGTTCGAAAAGCTACTGCTGTTTGATAAGTTATCAGAGTTAATGAGCTGTATCTTAATTACCTCTAGTACAAACTCATCATTGTTCAAATATGGGCATATGTGGCCCTGCTGACAATAGATGAGATCCCTAGTTAAACAAACTGGGACAAATCAAGTGTAAAATTTCTCATTTGTATAGTGAGATGTCACATTAAGTGCAATTTCCTAGACCTGTGTATTAG
Organism: Hyperolius riggenbachi; assembly: GCF_040937935.1. Classification (NCBI taxonomy): domain Eukaryota; kingdom Metazoa; phylum Chordata; class Amphibia; order Anura; family Hyperoliidae; genus Hyperolius; species Hyperolius riggenbachi. The sequence goes on from NC_090646.1 coordinate 267,128,995, forward strand.
AGCATACCCAGAAATTGTGCATTTTTGTGTAAGATAACTGTTCCAGGGTCAAAATGATCATAATATAACTTTAATAAACACTATAGCAGTCCACTAATTTATTGTGTGTACCTTAAAGGGAAGCTTAAGTAACATGAGACAGGATGTGATGGACATGTGTATGTACAGTGCCAAGCACACAAATAAATATGCTGTGATGTTTTTTTCTTCTCTGCCTGAAAGAGTTAATATTCAACTATGCAATTGACAGTTTTTCTCCAGTCGGGACCCAGTCGCACTATATCGCCCCTTATTGGAGAAGCCTTGTTGATGCTAGAGGTCAGAGGAGAATGGGCTGACTGATTCAAGCTGATAGAAGAGCAACGTTGACTGAAATAACCACTCATTACAACCGAGGTATGCAGCAAAGCATTTGTGAAGCCACAACATGCACAAACTTGAGGCGGGTGGGCTACAACAGCAGAAGACCCCACTGGGTACCACTCATCTCCACTACAAATAGGAAAAAGAGGCTACAATTTGCACAAGCTCACCAAAATTCGACAGTTGAAGACTGGAAAAATGTTACCCTTGTCTGATGAGTCTCGATAGAGTCAGAATTTGGCTTAAAGGGACTCCGAGCTAAAAAAAGAAATGAAAATTGCACTCACCTTGGGCTTTCTGCAGCCCAGTGTAGGTTGGGAGGTCCCACAACGGCGTCCTGGCTCTTCTCCGAGGTCTTCTCCCAGGCGACACTGGCCTGCGCCGTACTGTCATGCCGGCCGCCGTGATGACGCGAGGCGGCCGGCGTGATTACGTCACACAAGTCGTATGCGGAAGAGAGAGCCCGACACACGGGCCAGTGTCGCCTGGAGCCGCCCGGAAGCCGCCGGCCAGCCATCTCTGGGAGAAGACCTGGGAGAAGAGCCAGGACGCCGTCATGGGGCCTCCCGACCTACACTGGGCTGCAGAAAGCCCAAGGTGAGTACCATTTTCATTTCTTTTTTGAGCTCGGAGTCCCTTTAAACAGAATGAGAACATGGATCCATCATAAAAAGACAATTTGAGGATGCACACCTAAGAATAAACAAATTTCAGCTTAAATTGTAATTCATTTGGGTGCTATGTCTAAAAGACAATACTAGTAGTAAGTAAAAGGACATGCACACCTTGTATATTCAGATGCAAAAAAGTCTGTATTGAAAGTGCTGACAAGACATACAAAAAAGACATGTAAAGTGATCTGTGCAAGCTATAGTAACATTAGTGCACAGCCAAATGCATGATATATATCCAAGTACAATAATGCAACATATATGCTATAGCACCATACTACTAACTGGTTTACTCATCCAGGCACAACTGTTATCCCTACAGCTAAATTAAAAGCCAGGGTTTTAGTTCACAGAAGAATGCATTCTTATGCTTAGTCACCTATACTGCGTAGAAGTACCCAGGTAAACATAGGTGTCCTAACTCTGGCCCTGTAACATGCATAGTGCAGACATGCAAACACATTCATTGCATCAAACCTATCAATGGATTAGGAGCACACATCCTAACTTCCTCTCCTGGGAAAGACAGTGCATCTTACCAATCGCACAAGGGAGCTAACGTTATGTGTCCATGTGCACCATGCGCATACACCAGCATAAGCTGTCTGCATGCTGACAAACATACAGGGGAAGGCGGGAGTGCACCGAATTAGACCCTAGCCACAGGGGTCAATGATAAGAATAAACATACATATATCCAGGCACATCGCCTCTAGTTAGGACATTAAATAAATTATTAGGGAAAGAGAGGTGCTGAAGGGGGTGTGGCTAGAAACAGCAAAAATCAATTAACCCTTCGCACACTCACATGCAAATGTTCAAACAAATGCATTCACAGATTTACTCATCCAGGCACAACTGTTATCCCTACAGCTAAATTAAAAGCCAGGGTTTTAGTTCACAGAAGAATGCATTCTTATGC